>NC_140909.1:31672394-31889797 GCF_045865225.1 Trachurus japonicus | reverse complement strand
CTCGTTGAATATCTAGCAACGGTGGCCCTGAAGTGCAAAACACAACGGCAAATCAGACAACAACGGCAAAAGAGAAAACACAACAGCAAAAGAGAAAACACAACACAAAAAGAGAAAACACAACGGCAAAAGAGAAAACACAACACAAAAAGAGAAAACACAATGGCAAAAGAGAAAACACAACAGCAAAAGAGAAAACACAACACAAAAAGAGAAAACACAACGGCAAAAGAGAAAACACAACACAAAAAGAGAAAACACAACGGCAAAAGAGAAAACACAACACCAAAAGAGAAAACACAACACAAAAAGAGAAAACACAACACAAAAAGAGAAAACACTACGCAAAAAGAGAAAACACAACGGCAAATCAGAAAACACAACAACAAAACAGAAAACACAACGGCAAATCAGAAAACACAACAACAAAACAGAAAACACAACGGCAAATCAGAAAACACAACAACAAAACAGAAAACACAACGGCAAATCAGAAAACACAAAAGCAAAACATTTTGGGCAATACATAGCGGCCTCTGTGCTAGTCCCGCTTGCGATACATTTTTTTCCTACTATGGCCACGCCAAGACCCGCCTTACTCTGCCTCTGATTGGCTGCCTCTGCAAGGCTAAGCCTATCCCTGCATCTTACCCTAACCTTAACCACTCCCTTCACACGCCTAAACCAACCGTCTTTGCCTAAACCAGCCCGAGGGTACCTACCTTTTCCGGTTTGGTTAATGTCGTTGTGTTTTCTCTTTCTGTGTTGTGTTTTCTCTTTTGCTTTTGTGTTTTCTGATTTGCCGTTGTTTAGTAATTTGTCGTTGTGTTTTCTGATTTGCCGTTGTGTTTTCTCTTTTTGTGTTGTGTTTTCTCTTTTGCCGTTGTGTTTTCTCTTTTTGTGTTGTGTTTTCTCTTTTTGTGTTGTGTTTTCTCTATTGCCGTTGTGTTTTCTCTATTGCCGTTGTGTTTTCTCTATTGCCGTTGTGTTTTCTCTATTGCCGTTGTGTTTTCTGATTTGCCGTTGTGTTTTCTGATTTGCCGTTGTTTTCTGATTTGCTGTTGTGTTTTGCACTTCAGGGCCACCACAATTATCCCTCACGTATTCAACACCCACTGTGCCACTTAGGGCTGCAACTAACGATCATTTTCAATATCGATTAATCCGTCGATTATTTAAACGATTAATCGATTAGTTGTTTGGTCAATAAAATGTTAGAAAATGTTGAAAAACATCAATCAGTGTTTCCCAAACCACAAGATGACGTCCTCAAATGTCTTGTTTTGTCCACAAACCAATGAGAGACTCAGTATATTGTCGTAAAGCAACAGAAACCAGAAATATTCACATTTAAGAGGCTGAAATCAGAGAATTTTGACATCTTTTTCTTCAAAAACTACTCAAACCGATTATTCGATTATCAAAATAGTTGACGATTAATTAAATAATCGATTATTGTTCGATTAATCAATTAATTATTGCAGCTCTAGTACCACTGTTGTCTTGTTACAAACTTTACTTAATCCAACACAGCAGCTCACAGTCTGATCACTGTCCTGACAGCCGGGCTGTTTGGCGATGCTTCACATCGTCCTGCAGTTTGTTGTCTTTGTAAAGTTTGTGTCTCTTGTCAAACAAGACATGGTGGTGAGCAGAGACTGTAGATAAAAAGAGATGTTGAGGAGGTGGTGAGAGCATGGATGTAGGCTATTATATGAACTTATAATAGATCCATGGGTGAGAGACACAGGTTGTTTACATTGTTGTCATGGTGTTGTGATGTACCTCCTTTTCACACTACATGATTGGTTTATTCGCTGGGCAAAAGCTCAGAAAAATTTACCTCACATTATGTTGCCTTTTCGCCGCATAACATTCGCGGCTGGTGTGAAAGGACTCGTGATGAACACCGGGGTTTGAAAAAAAATATTGACGTGTGAATTATTCGCACGAAAAATACATCCCTGGTGTGAAAGGGCCTTAAAGTCCCCCTCCCGCGACCCTTTTTGGTTATTTTAAAACATTCTCTGTGGTCTTTAAATTGTGATTATGAAGTTTTTAGCCAAAATCACAAAACCTGTGCCATTTCCCAGGGTTCTCCTTCTACACAGCACTAGCAGCTCATTAGCAATGCACCTCTGGAGGGTGGGCGGAGACTGCGCTGCTCTGCACTCGCCCAGCCACCCCACCCCCCCACGCTCGCTGACAGCTGGACATTGTACAATTACAGATTCAGCGCGTTTAGCGTAAAACTCCACACTGGGATTCAATCCCAGACTGGAATATTGTCCTTGCTCACGGTGCAAGCTGCTCTACCAGGTGAGTTATACCTGTTATACCTTGACAGCTACACCAAGCTGTCAACCCTTTCACCTCTGAGCCAGATGCAGAGCGGGGCGGGAGCTTGTAGCACTAGTGCCCTCCACTGGAGTTGTGACACGTCAGCTCCAGTCTCCCTGAAACTGCCAGTTTGCGTCTGCCATTGGTTCACAGCAATTTGAAGGCAGAAAAACTCAGAAATGCAATTTTGCACTTCCTTTTCTGCTGATATGTCCTCTAACATAAGAAAAATGCCACAGGAACATGTGAAAAGCACAAAAAACATGATTTTCATGGGAGGACCATGAGCCAACAGCTGCAACGTTTCTTCACCTCCTTCACCTGACTCCAGCTCACAGCATAGAAGCACAGTTTTTTCTTGACTTCCTTGCAGAGAGAGAGAGTGAGTGATAAGAGTTACACGCTTTAGGTGAGCCACTGGGGAACCACATTTCCTGGCTTTAAACCGCCTGTGACTCTACAGTGACGTGTCAGTAACTTGGAGGGATAAGGTTTCTACTGAAATAACAGCACAAGTCAAGAAGCACCAAAGTTCTGAAAACTAAAAACCTGCCATCTGTGCCTGTAAGTCAGCCATGAGGGATAAAAAAAAACACCTTCAACTGTCCAAAAACAGTTTGACTTCATCAATTATGAAACCAGTGAACGCCGAACGCCTCATAAAAAGTAAATGTGGACCAGGCTGCAATCAGCAGTTTGTGCTTTCCAATCATGTATGCAGGACAGAACATCTGCAGCCCACTAAGTGAGATAAATAAGGCTGGTTGGAGGCGAATTGGCCGGCGTCAGGTTCATGCCCTTAACTGGCTTTTTCATTGACTCATTTTTCACTGTTTTGTTTCAGCTGCAGATCGTTTGTTTGTTTCACTCAGAAATTCACCTCCAACTCTAACAAGAAGCAAAGAAGTACTTTTAAGCTAAGAAAGTACATGAATGATTCTGGGAAGTTATTTTTAAAACAGCATGTCTTACATTTTAAAAAGAAGGTTGGCTGCAGCTGCACTGTGATTCAAGCAAAAGATGAAACGTGGCTCCAAACTGAGATGAAATGGGGCAAAATTCTCCAGAATCAGTAAGAAGAGATTAGAGGCTCGTCCTTTGATATTTTTTGGGGGCTCTTAAATTATAATATCATTTTTTTAAAACCTTTTCCACAGATGGGGCAGCGGTGCGGCCTTTCTCCAGTGTGCAGTCTCTCGTGGGACTTGAGGCTGTGCGGGTCCCTCAGGGATTTGCCACAGTAGCTGCAGAGGAAACCTCCTCCGGTGTGGGACAGCATGTGCCGGCGCAGCTCTGGTTTCTGGGAGAAACTCTGGTTGCACTCGGAGCAGGGATACGGCTTCTCTCCGCTGTGAATTCTCAAGTGGCACTCGAGGTTTCCTGAGACAGACAGACAGACAGGTGGTTAGACAGACAGGTGGAGGAGGCTGTGGTCTGTGGTGAAGAATCTGCATTTGTCCAATAATGTTTAGGGATTAGGTCGTCTCGCACAAAATTGGTGCTGTTAGTTTGACAAATGAAAATGTGAATGGAAGGAATTGATCACAGCTGGAGAAGTCGCCTGGGTGTTAAAAAAAAACACAGTTTAATCTCTCGCTGGCTGAACACAATCAAAGTCAAGTTAAAGGGACCAGTTTGGAGTTATTTGGTGGAGTTTCTGTTGTTGAGGACTGCAGAAGGTTTCAGCTCGGTGTTCCGACTAAACTGCCAACTCAGCGTACTTTGTGACGGAACTGGATCCATTTTTTCATTACACACTTTTAATCACCAAAAAAAAGTCAAAGTCGCCTGTGTGGCTTCTGAAGCAAATATGACCTGAGAGGAATATGTAAAACCTAGTGCGGATAAATGCAGCTAAAGGAGTCGATATGTAACAACTGCAGTGAAAACGTGAAAACATATGGAACAATAAGCAAAATTCAAAAGTGTTTTTTAAAACAAATTAATGTTCTGAATGAAAATGTGGTGGAAATGTGGTGGAAATGTGACGCTGTCGACGTCAATCTGGATCAAAATGTTTGGTGTTGCTTTGACGGCTTGTTCTTGTTTTGTTTGGATGTATTATCTCTCTTTGATTTGATAAAGACTGACACACTTTATAGAAGATTGTTTTTTAATTTAAATAACAGCTTATCATTTAATTGAAAAACATTTTTTTCAAAGTTCTCCCCACTTTTTGAACAGCAGGATTCTGAAACAAATCCCTGTTGACTTTGTTTGTTTGTTTTGATTCTTTCTATTTCTATAATTGAATTTTTATTTTTCAATTTTAAAAAATGCCAAAAATTGGGCATCATAAGCCCACTGGGTTGAGCAGGCCCCCCTTTTTACAGAGGCTATAGTCATCGCTGCAGCGGCCCTGGTTCAATTCCCCCGGCGCCCCTTGCTGCATGTCATTCCCCATGTCATTCTCTGACTGTCCTGCCAATTAAAGGTGTAAAATCCCCAAAACAAATACTTAAAATTTTAATTTGTTATTGTTTGTGAGTGGCAGCAGCTAGTATCTGGTGCAGCAACGCTCCACACGCAGTTTTCACATCAGCCTGTTTAGGCCGTTTTTACTTGTGTAGTGCTGATTCACAACAGGTGTTGTTTTCAGACAGGACTTTCTCTGTATGATGCCGTGTTCAGAGACAGGAGCATCTGGAGAAAGACGAGGGAGGAAAGGCACACAGCTGGGCTCAGGGCTGCAGAGCCAAGCGGCGTGATTGTAAAAAGTCTTCAAAACCCATGGAGGAGAGTAGACCCCTTCACACCAGCCTCTATTGTTGCCTGGTTCTTTTTTGTACTGACATTATTTCAGCGACCAGAGTCCCTGCACCATGCCGTCCTCACTGATTAGTCCCTTCATCAGTTACATCCCAAAAGGCCTGGGGTTGCAAAATTACTTTGTTTACTCATTTCAGTTGGATCTGTGCAAACTGCTGCTCACTAACAAGATCTGCTGGCAGAAAAACATCTGGCCACAGCAGCATTTTCAACCTGAGCACAGCTGACAGGTGGGCCTGGGCTTCAGACATTACCTTTCTGACTGAAGCACTTCCCACAGTACTGACAGATGTGAGGTTTCTCGCCCGTGTGCAGCTTCATGTGGTTCCTTAGAGAGCTGAAGTTAGCCAACAGCTTGGGGCAGAGCGTACACTGCACCTTGGGGAGAAATCCAGAGTCAAACACACTGTGTCTCATTTTAAATACTTAAATACTTAAAATTCAAACTGCTGTTTGGGAAGAGACAACAACTGGAGCATGCAAATTTAAAGATGCTACGTCAAAGATTTTAAAACTTGGTGGAGTTGTGACAAACTTTGAGTCTAAAAGCCTTGAATAGCTGAGGGGCAGATGAAGCAACAGCAGAAGCTATTTAAAACTCTTCCTCCACACTCTGCTCGCTTCAGCACAAACACTGTCCATGATTAGTTGCCCACTGCTTGTCTTATTAAAGCAGCAAGGATCTGGAAATGTCACCACAGACGAGTGAACAGCACTTAACTGTGCATCCCTACCTTCGGAGGCTGCGTGTAAATCATTCTGCTGCAGTGGAGGAGGCGGTGGATGCGCAGGGAGGGCCGGCGTGCAAAGGCCTTTCCACAGTGTTCACAGGTGTACGGCTTTTCTCCGGTGTGCAGCACCATGTGCTCCTTTAGGTCCCGCTTCAGGCCGTAGGTCTTTTCACAGTGAGGGCAGGAGAACGGACGCTCACCGCGGTGGCTCATCTGCAAACGAAACCCAGGACCACTTCAGATACTATCCATTATTACTACTGCTAGTTTCATTACTCATTAAGGGGGATGAAATTGCAGCTCTTCAGGAAGTCTCAGCTGCTGGTCATTAAGGGAGCAGTGAGGGGTAAGAAAAGAAAAAAAACACTCTGTTTAAAAAAAGATACTGGTGACGTATTTCACATCTCTAAAGCCTTTCATTTGTCAAGTGTTTTTCTTCCTGTGTGTGTAGCTGAAAATAAAGATACTCTGATAACAGAACATTCTTCAGCTAAAACACCCACAGCAAAGATCAGCTTTTGGTATCAGTCCCTCGCAAGTGTTAATTAGAACCAACGTCGAAAAACACTGTTGTGTCAAATGTTTGTGGTAATTAAGGAGAAGTGCCTCTGTGTCTCTGAGTATAACCAAAAGTCATCTATTATTGTAGGTTTATAGTTAGAACTTTTCATTGGCTGAATATTTTACATTTTATAAGTCAGCTTGTACACAGAGAAAAAAAGAAGTACAGAAATGTACTCAAAAGGGTACAAACCCTTGTCGCTCCAGGCGTACCTTTTTTAGAGACAATTTTGTACCGGTACATTTTTGTACCTTTTCAAAATGTACCAGTTTAAGTACAATTGTGCACCTAGCATCCTAAGGGTGTAACTGGTGTGTGCGTTCTGAGCGAGGATCGATCCCAAGATGTCCCGCACCAGAGGCAATGATGCTAACCGCTCCGCCAAGACATTGACAACCGCTTGACAAATTGGTTAGCACGTCTTTTATGGGTGAGTGAGTTTACTTCCAGTACCGCTACCGCCACAACCTGTCACTTCTCCTTACTGGTACCTCGTGACTGTGGCACACCTGTGGACCTCCGTTACCTATATTTAAAAAATAATTACTAGTTGAATGTTTAGTTATTATCCCTATGTTAAATCATATTAATAGTCGCCTCATAGGTTACCAGACTTATTTACTTAGGCTACTAATTTTTCTAACACTTATTCTACGTGTACCTTAGGAGTACATATATGTACCTTTTGTGCCTTTTTTTGTGCCTTTTCTACCACCAAAAGGTACACATAGGTACTCTACAGTACAATAATTGGCCCTATAGACTACAGTAGGACAGAACTGTACCTTTAAAGCAGAAGTAAGTGGTCCGGTCGTTTTCGCTAATGCTGCGTTCCAGGCAGGCTTTTGAAATCGTAAATTACAGCTTCAAGTCACAACTTACGACTTTGTAGCGTTTCAGGCAACCCACTCGTGTTTTTCCGACCTGTTTTACCGGTGAAAGTCACTATAACGGCCACTCGTAACTTCTGACCCATGAACTCGTACCAGATCGAACTGGTACCACTTCACGGTCGGAAAAATACGAGTTTCCTTGAACGCACCATAACAGTCCTCGTCCCTACGTCGCCACATTCACGGCGTCCCTTGGCTGCACACACAGCCCTGCATGCCGTTCTCTCTCCTCATTGGATAAAAACTGTAGGATACGATAAATGTTTTCTCCTCGACTCAGAGCAGAGCAGAGGGACTGAGAGACCCGTGTTTCAGACCAAACACTCTATGTAAGTGATTGCTGTCGGAAGATATAACTATTTAAGACTTATATTAACACAAATATATCACTTACTTCTGCTTTAAGTACAGAAATGTCCCCCTTCTGTACCCCTATTTTTCTCTGTGTATATATATCATAAACTGTATATAAGTTTTATACTATAGAATATATGTAGTTGTGTTGTTTACAGTTTATAATCAAATTTTTAGGTCAATTGATGTTTAGCTTTGAAAAGTCTCCTGATGCATTGACTGGCACTGTTACATTAAATATACAAAGAAAGAAAGAAAGAAAGAAAGAAAGAAAGAAAGAAAGAAAGAAAGAAAGAAAGAAAGAAAGAAAGAAAGAAAGAAAGAAAGAAAGAAAGAAAGAAAGCTACCTGGTGGGCTCTGAAGCTCTCTGCAGATGTGTAGCTTTTCCCACACTCCTGGCAGGTGAATGGTTTCTCCTCTGAGTGACTGAACTGATGTTTCTTCAAGTGGCCGAGCTGGTAGAACTTTTTACCACAGCTGGAACATCTGTAGCGCCTCTCCCTGACCTCTGGGTGCCACGTCGGAGCTGCAGGGACAGCAGGGACAGCAGGGACAGCCTGAGCATCGGGGTGTGACTGCTCCTTCACAGACATCTCCGTCTCCGGGACAGATGCGACGCACTCAGCAGCGCTCCGGCTCCGTCCCTCGGCCTGTTGGGGTGCGTCAGGGCGGGCTGGGGGTCTTTTCAACCGGCTGGTCCGACAGTGAACGCGTCGTGGTTTAGCAGCCAGACGGGAGCTGCAGCGGACGGTGGGAGTTGCAGAGAGGCCTCCGGACTCCGACTGTTCCTCTGTGGACTCACAGTGTGACTGTCCGTCCACAGCGGACGGGGCCTCGTCCGTCCCGTCCGCGTGTTCACCTGCTGCTGATGTGTCTGCGTGACCATCGGCTCCTCTCTCCTGACGTCCATCACTGTCCACACTCAGCTCAGACAGGAGTTTCCCCCTCCGGTGTCTGGTTGGGTGACTCCTCTCGATGCACCTGTCTGGGCTTCTGTCCTCTTCCTCCTCCTCTACCTCCTGTGCTCTCCTCTTTTGTCTGCAATCCGTCTCCTCACTTTCTTGGCTCGCGCTGAGTTTTTCATGTTCCACCTGTCCGTCTGTCAAGTTCAAAGAAGGCAGACAACTATCAGTAGCAGATTTATTAAAGTCATTAATTATGTAAAAATATGAAACACTCTGTGTGACATTTTTTGTGTGTTTGTTTATTTGCATGTGTTTTGAGCTCTCAGGGCCACCGTAGTTTGCCCCTGTCCTTATGATAACCTATGAAAATCAGCTGCTGCCGTAGGTTTGTAGCAGCTCCTGCCATTGTTAAATTATTAATTTATGAATGAGCAGCTTGTGTGATGATGTGTATGAATGTTTGTGTGTCTATACATCTGCCACTATCTACTCTCTGAGGCATATTGCACTTTAATGATTTTACTGTATGTTTTTTAGTACTTTACTGCAGCTCCTCTTTTGTACTGTTTTTGTCTTGTTGTGAAGCAGCACTGCTCTCTGTCCGAGAGAAATTTCTCCCATGGGAGACTAATAAATGATTTTGACTTTGACTTTTTGATTATAACTGAGTCATTCATTCTGAATTATTATTATTACTGACAGGCAGCATTTTAATGGTTTTGCCTTTACAATTTACGCATTGCTGGTTAATGATGATGATAAACATACTGCAGAACAATCATTAGGAATTTTAATTTAAAATGCAGTAAATAAAGACAAATAAACAAACAAAAAAGTCCCACTATTATTATAGTAATAGTCCCCACTCCAGTCAAGTTTAACGTATGATTGAACATCTGGCTGCTCTGTTTTTCCGCTTGTGCACGTTTCTTCATTATCATATATTTATTTTCCAGCCTGTTTTATCCACTTGTGATGATATTTGGTGTCTATAATACATCTGTTATTTTCTCCATCTGAATGTAATTAATATTTGCTTCCATCTCTGCCGGGATCAATTGCTTTTTATATTATTATCTTTCACTTACTATCCCTAATTGTTTTGGAGGTGCCTTCGTGATTTATACGCCCAATTTGTTTAAACCAGCACAGAGTTTAATAAGACGTTCCCAGTGTGCAGCTGCTGGTATTTACAGCCGGTGGTTCCTCCTTAATGTCGCATCAATCACACCAGATAAATGCTTCTCCCACCACAAATAATAGAGGATTAGCGGAGCTGGAGGGCATATTATTATTCTATAACACGCATGCTTTAATGGTTTTATTTTCTTGTTTGGTGTTTTAATTCAATTAATGTTTTTTGTGTTTAACAGAAATGATTTATCCTCCAATCATTCCTCTCCTGTTTTCATCCTCAGTTTGAGTGGTGCTCAGTTGAGCTGACGTGAGGTTTTTTCCTCCACTCAAACTAACGGATGTTGCTGATTTTAGATAATCTCGACGTGTGAATTCTCTCATCACTGAGATAATTCTCCATGCTGCAGCAGGCAGCACATTTCACCTAACTTGGCTTCTCAGTCATTCATTCATATGCTCGAACCATCTCTGTGGGCTAAATGAGGTTTTCAAGGGTCAAAACTGAGTCCAGTGGATTGAAATGTCCCTCTGGCTCCTCCAGGTGGACACCAACCAGTCTGTTTAGTGTTTACATTACTCGGGGCTACAGTATATAATCCAGTTTGGTAAACCTTAACTAGAACACATATTTGAAGGGTGTATACATTTTTTATTTAATTAGTGAGAAAATTAACATTGAGGGACTGTCTGTGATTCCTTTAAAACACAGTAATCTGCAATTATTGTACTTCCGGTCTCTTTGACATTTCGAAGCAGCATTTACGAGAGTGCTATTTTTTGATTGATGAAGTTTTTTTTCTCACTGAATAAATCATCATGTTTCAAGCTTGACATTTTACATGTGTGTTATTTTTATTACAAGTTTGTTGTTTTGATTTGTTGTTGTTTAAATGGTTTGGTGAAGTATTTCATTCACACTGTCTTAATTATGTTCTTTATCATTCAGATCTCTCCTGAAAATTATATTTCAATCTCAGTGGGACTTACTTGCCTGAATAAATAAAGTGAGAAATGAATCAATGAAATGAAAATAAAACAAGTGAATACTCAAATATGTGCTTACGTATATCAACAGAAAATTATATTGTAATATATACAATTTACAGGCCAATCACACGACAGCAACTCAGTGCATTTAGTCATGATGTAGACACGGTGAAGACAGTCAAGTTCAAACTGAGCATCACAATCAAGAAGGAAGTTGATTTAAGTGCCTACTTTAATAATAATAATACTCCCAGCAGGATAACGCTCCAGGTCACAAAGCTCAGATCATCAAATTGGTTTCTCAAACATGATGATGAACATGATCGTCCTACTTTATACACATCTCAAGGTACTCTTATTGAGACTGTTTCTACTTACCTACATACCTAGGCATCATCCTTGATGACAATCTGTCTTTTAAACCTCATATTGAAAACCTGGTAAAGAAGCTAAAAGTGAGACTGGACTTTTATTTCAGAAATAAATCTTGTTTTTCTTTTGTCTTTAAAAAAAGGCTTGTTGCAGCTACTTCTATTCCTTTGTTGGATTATGGTGACGTACTGTACATGAATGCCTGCTCTACCTCTTTGCAGCTGGATTCCATTTATCATTGTGCTTTAAGATACATTAGCGGCTGTAAGTTACTCACCCATCATTGTACTCTGTATGCTACAGTAGGCTGGCTGTCTTTGTCTGCACGTAGGCTTCTACACTGGTACATCTTCATCTATAAAGCAATTATTGGACTACTTCCCTCATACCTCTGCACCTACCTCACTCTCACATCAAACTCATCATACAGATTGCGCTCTCTGGACTTTCTATCTGCCTCTGTTCCCAGAACTCGTACTGAGTTTGGGAAGAGGGCATTCATGTACTCTGCTCCCTCTGGCTGGAACACTAAAACTACAGGCATTCATCACCCTTTCCGATTTTAAAACCAGACTTAACTGCTTTTTAATGGCAAATCATGGAGTGTGTAAATGTTTTACTGTTTAGTATTTTATCATCACGGGATTAGCGTTATTTTAGTGTGTATTGTTGTGCATTGTTCTGTTCTATCTTGTTTGATTTAACATAATCTCTCTTCCCTCAGGATCCCCTGGCACAGCCTCCCCTTGTACCACACAGCCCTCTCTTCCTCCTTCTCTTCCCCCCCATATCCCCGCCGGACTGTAGAACTCTGGACGTCATTCATCTTTTCTTTTTCTCTCTCTCTCTGTGCAGCTGATAAATCTGCAGCATATTTCCAGTACCTTGTTAAAGCTATACCTCGAAAAACTATGGCACTTCTGAAAGGCAAAAACGGTCCATCCTGGTTCTAACCAAGGTGGACCTAATAAAGTGGCTGTGAGTGTATGTGTGTGTGTGTGCGTGTAAACCCAGCTGTAAATCAAATCCACGCTGTGTAATAACATGTGTGGTTACCTGTGTGTGGTGCCGTGGAGTCGCCCTCTGAGTCAGGCTTGTTTGTTGTCCCACTTTTTCCCACAGTGTCGTCATACAGCAGCAGCTCCGTTCCCGGCTGGACGTCCTCACACACACGCAGACACACATCCACACAGTCACTCACGCACACCTCTACACACACGCACTGCACTGCTGTGCTCGGCTGGGCTCTATTTCGCACCTGGCAGGCAAAGCTGAACACACACACACACACACACACACACACACACACACACAAATCCGTACAAACAGAAAGAGGTTATGGTGAATCAGAATGAGCTCTGTTTTGGCTCTGTGGTTCTGTGTGTGTTGATGAGCTCTGACAGGAAGAGAAAACAGTTTCAGAGGTTTGATCCCTGTGTGTGTTTATGCAGCTGTATGAATGAAACACAGCCACAGATTTAAAAGACTCACGACACAAAAGACCAGAGTGAGTGTTCAAAGGCAGATTTACCAAACTCTCCTGGGCCGCGGTCCAACCTGCCATTAACATGCGTCTCGACTGATCGGAGCTCACTTCCCCACTTTATATGCAAATAAAGATGTATGACAGACAGGTCTGTTGTGTGTGTGAGAGAGAGTGGCGCAGGGAGGAGATGAGCACATCAGCCTGCTGCCCACAGCTTACAGTGTAGAAAGCTTTTATCCATTTGAAAAAGTAAAATATTTATGGTTCATGATGAAGCTGTGGGACTATTTGTATCTGTGGATCTCAGTGGAGTGGGCGGTCCCTTAAAGGGATAGTTCAACATTTTGGCAAATTGGCCCATTGCCATAATCCCTATAGTCATAGCAGTAGGTTCATTACCTTTAATTGTCGGTGCAAGTTGTTTTTAGAACGGCAGAGCAGAGCCGCGAGCTTCTCAGAGCTACGCTACGGAGGCTCATGGGATTTCTTGGTTTCCCTCATCAAACTCATCAAATACACAATCCAACAACTCCAAAACGCTGTCGTGGACAAGTTGTGACCTGCACATTCATCACGCTATGAGATAATAACAGAACGTTACCAGACAGAGTTGTTTTAGAGGGAAATTCATGCAAAACAGCTGATGCGCATTCCCGTCGGTGGCAGTTTTTCAGCAAGAAGACTCTGTATTTACCTCGAAGACGGATCCATTTCGTAACGTTCCGTTATTATCTTATAGCGTGGTGAATGTGCAGGTCACAACTTGTCCACCAGAGCGTTTTGGAGTTGTTGGATTGTGTATTTGAT
Organism: Trachurus japonicus; assembly: GCF_045865225.1. NCBI lineage: Eukaryota > Metazoa > Chordata > Actinopteri > Carangiformes > Carangidae > Trachurus > Trachurus japonicus. The sequence goes on along the minus strand of NC_140909.1, from coordinate 31,876,454 downwards.
GAGTTTGATGAGGGAAACCAAGAAATCCCATTAGCCTCCGTAGCGTAGCTCTGAGCAGCTCGCCGCTCCGCTCCACTGTTCTAAAAATAGCTTGCACTGACAAATAAAGGTAACGAACCTACTGCTATGACTTTAGTGATTATGGCAATGGGCCAATTTGCCAAAATGTTGAACTATCCCTTTAATGTGGCCTCATGTAGCCCAGACCCTCTCTGAATGTGGTCTCAGTGATCTGAACTCAAATGCATCTCGGGTGCATTCACACGTCACACCTCAGCTTAGAAACGTAGCACCCTGCGATCCGTTCACCTGCTGCGACAGATGTTAACAAACTCAGAGACTTGTTGTAAACATCTTGTTAAAACCTGATGAGCACCACCTGTTCATGACTCTGTGTGTTTGTCAAATCTGATCATTAGCACGATCAACAGCCCCTAACTCCTGTACAAGGCGACGTGTTCAGCTCCATCTGTGCATAATTCTCATTCACACAATGCCACCAGTAAGTAAAAAGGAGAAATTCAGACAATCAGTGTACCTAGCAGAAATGAATATCTCACATATCTCTTGAGCATCAGATAAAGATGTGTTTTTGGTCAACTCACTTGATCCAGACAGCTTTTTGTAGAAGAGCCTCCTTATCCGCTGCCGTTTCTATCTGTACCTACAAAACACAGCATAAAAGTTCACATTAAAACTTCATTTTGATACTGACTGAATAATTAGATGTTTATTATCCACCTGGTTCAAGTATTTACCACCTGAACCAATATGTATTTTAAATCCACATCCATAATAATAAAATAAAAGTGATTGACAGCTACGTGTATTAATTGCAGAGCCCTTGTAAATTATCCGTGGTCTGCTCTGAGTCTTTCTTCCGTTGAATGTTTGGTGGAAATTACAAGGACTTATTCATCATCTTCCCACAAGGTCTGCACTTAATTAAGTTTCTGTACAACCAGTTCTGTCTGCGAGCCAGACGAGACGGCTTCAAACAAAAGAGGACGCTGATGGTGAAGGTGAAGAGTCACGATGAAGAATCCCACCAACGCTGAGTCAGTACTGAGTCGTCTTTGCATCAGTCAGTCAGACAGGATGGACTCAGGTCTACTTCTGTATTAACAGTGAATTATTGAAACGTGTCTCTCTTCTCAAGGAACTTTCATGGGACGACCAACAGCATGAAACTAAGTAAACGTCAGTAAAACACCCGTTGTAATTTGCATTTTCTATTTTCATGCCGTGCAGCAGCAGCCGTGATTCATGATAATTGTAGGTTCTGGTGCATTGTTCTGTCTCAGCTTCCTGAAAGGTGACAAGCGCACGGGTACTCATGAGGGAGAAAACCAATAGTTAAGTTAAACATGTAGAGAAAAAACTCTGTGGCACTAAAACAACAATTATCTTACACATACATGCACCTAATGTGCGTCACAGAGAGACAAAGAGCTGCTGAAGAGTTCACAGCACAGACATGAGGAGGGGATATAAAAGAAACAGCAACAGAGGGGTAAAATGGATTAGTCTATTAAATGGATGACATTTTGTTATAAATATACAGTGTCCACCAGAGCATGAAGCCTAGTGAATGTGGTGACTGTATATTCTTTTCTTTAGAAGCTCCACTAATTTTTACCAATGACAATGAATGAAATTAGGTCCACACACTAATGACAATTAGGCGCATGCTAAGTGCTTTTCTAATGTACAAGAAATTGCCTCTTGGGCCTTTCCTGCACAGTTTTAAACTCACAAAACAAAACAATACAATTAAAGGCTGAATCATACTAAATAGACTAAATTAAAGGACAATTCCAGGCGAATTCAACTCGGGGGTGTACTGTATGTTCCTATCATTTTAGGTCTAAAAGAAGGAATCTGAAGATTTTCAGTTTAATTGCTCCTTTTTTTGCGGTAGTTGTGTCTGTCCCCACATTGCCACGGCAGCAATGAATGGGAGTGGATGTAAGTTCCGCTGCTTAGGCTGTTTACATCCCTCAAAGCCGCAATTTTTTTCCACAGACAGCGTCAGATGGCTACTCAAACATGCACCCAGAAGTTTATTTACTTCAAGCAAGCCGACATGCTTGTAAAACTGGATCTAATTCAAAGTCTCCCGGAGTCTCGCGCGTGACCCAGTTGCCGTGCGCGGTGTATTCAGGTGCAGTTGGAAGCTCCCGTTTGTGTCATAAACACAGGAATATCAACTCTTGACTTGCTTCAAGTAAAAAAAAACTTCTCGGCGCATGTTTGAGTAGCCACCTGAAGCTGTCTGTGGAAAAGAATGTACACTTGAAGGAACAGTAAACCATGCAACGGTGATTTGGGACTCAAAGAAAAAACTGAAGGGCATTACAGGTGGTCTTTTGAACATACGAAGTATTATACCAAAGAGAGATGAAATTCAGCACCTGTTAACAGACTCCAACTTGGACTTTTTGGCCTTGACTGAAACCTGGCTACCGAATCACACCCCAACAACTATGATTGATGTGCCTGGGTACACCTGCTTCCGCAAAGACAGACTGTCAGGAAAAGGAGGCGGAGTATTAATTTACATGAAGGACATTTTTAAATGCACTCAAGTCAACCTGGATACTTATGGATTAGAATGTTTAATTTTAAATGTGGTTTTGTCACCTAAAATGAACTTTAATATAATTGTCTTGTACAATCCACCTAAACACAATGTAACATTCTATCAAGATTTTGATGATTTGCTTAAAGCACTAAATCATAGATCAGAAAGCATAGTTCTTGGAGATTTTAACATAAATTGGTTGGACAAAAACTGTAAGCAAAAACTTAAAACTTATGTCCAAACATAAACTACATCAAATAATTAAAGAGCCGACCAGAATCTCCAAGACAAGCAAAACTCTTATAGACCTCATCTTTACAAACAAACCTGACAGAGTGTCAAAAACATATAATTTGTTAACAGGTTTATCAGATCATACTGATAATTAGGAAACTTACTAAAAAACACCTACAGAGACTTTCCTTCAAACAGAATCATAATTATGTGCCAACAGGAATCCCTAAACAAAAAGTCAATCAATTTGAACATGAATTAAAACATCTAAACTGGGATAATGTCCTGCAAACTAGTGATACAGACATATGTTGCGATATTCTCACAAATACTGTGGTAGATGTAATCCAAAAGTTCACTTGCCCCCTTAAGTTGAAGCATAAACCAACTCTGCCATGCATAAATAATGACATTTTTCAGTTGATGAAGAAGCGGGATCATGCATTAAAAATATCACTATCTACAAAATTACATACAGATACCTTTATCTATAAGGGGATATGAAATCGGGTTGTTACTGAATTAAGAAAGGCAAAAACAAATTATTTCATGCAACTAATAAATGACTCGGGTGGGAATAGCTCATATCTTTGGAGACATATTAATACACTCCTAAACCATAAACCAAAGCATCATAGAGAAATAAAGGAACTTAGTATTAAAGGAACGATTTCCACTAACATCAAGGAAATAGCTAATGAATTAAATACATACTTCATACAATCTGTAGATGAACTTACATCGAATTTTCAAAAAACTCCCAACAGAGATGAACTTAACTTAAATTCTCAACAATTTCAAATTTTTAACAACAATAGTCGGGCTTCCTGCTTTAACATGGAAGAAACTGACCGCACCAAAATTCAAAAAATGATAATGCAATTAAACAACTCAAAGGCAAAAGATACATTTGGGATCTATGTTTTATTTTTGAAAAAACATAGTGCTATTTTGATAAACCCATTACTCCATTTGATAAATTTGTCCATTAAAGAAGGGAAATTTCCACAAAGTTTTAAAATGGCTATTATTACCCCAATTTATAAATCTGGTGCATTAACTGAGGCCAGCAATTATAGACCGATATCAATTCTTCCAGCAATGTCAAAAGTACTTGAAAAGGTTATCGGTAATCAGTTAATGACCTATCTTGAAAACAATCGGTTTTACCATTCTAAACAGTTTGGATTTCGTAAAAAATGTTCAACTGAGATGGCGTTGTGCCATTTCAGTGAGAGAATAAAATGTTCCCTTGACAATGGAAATGTGGTTGGAGCAGTGTTTTTGGACTTAAAGAAAGCCTTTGACAGTAGCCATGTTTCCATCCAAAGTGATTCGAATTACTGGGAAATGCGCATTAAAAGAAATTCGAATCATGTGTGTTTCCATCTACGGACTTTGCATCCCCCCCCCTCCCGGCCGGACGGACGGACGGTCTGATTTGAACACGATTTAGCGCATAGGTTTATTACCGTAATAACGTGACCCGTGTGTGTGTGTGTGTGTGTGTGTGTGTGTGTGGGGGTGTGTGTGTGTGTGTGTGTGTGTGTGTGGGAGAGAGATAGAGAGAGAGAGAGAGAGAGAGAGAGTTGCGCCGCCCCAGACTTTATTAATGATAAACGCTGGATTCGCTGGTTGATAAGTTTGGTTTTTACTGAGGAGGAACTATGAAGAACTGTGCAGTAGGCCTAATCACATATGAAGGTGTGTGGGGGCTTTTATTTTGCCGTGGCGATGCGCCACAATTAATTAATTGTTGTGTGACAGCGGAAACCCTGATGTTGTCTTGTGAGTGAACTGCAAACACGGGAGTAGACGGGGTGAAAGTGCGCTACGTCACACTTGATTCGCATACAGCTGTTTCCATCCCATTCGAATCAACCAAAACCCGGCCATAGCGAGCGTATTTCATTTTGTGCGAATCAGAGGATTTTAATGCGAATCACGGCGTTTCCATCATCATTTTCCAATGCGATACATCTCGATGCGCATCTAAACAGCTGATGGAAACGCACCTACTGTATGTCATGAGATACTTATCAGTAAATTAAGACATGAATTTAACTTTTCTGCTCTTGCTGTTAGTTGGCTTAGCTCATATTTGACTTATCGACAACAGTGTGTTCGTTTACAGAATGTGAAAACATCTCCTCTGAACAGTAAGACTGGTCTGCCACAGGGATCAGTTTTAGGTCCTATTCTTTTTTGCTTATATAAATGATTTACCTACCATTTGCACAGACACTGAATGTCAGCTGTATGCTGATGACACAGTGTTTTATGTCTCAGCAAAGAATCCCTGTCAAGCCTCAGATATCTTAAACAGACAGATGGTTACTGTTTCAGAATGGCTACAAAGGAATCACTTAACACTTAATCACAAAAAAACTGTATCAATGTGCTTCTCAATAAGAAAGAAAGCCTTAGAGAAATTTCACATCACTATTGATAATAAAGAAATTGAAGTGGTAAATGAGTTTAAATATTTAGGTGTAACTCTAGATCCTCAACTTAAGTTTGAAGCACATATAAAGAAGCTGTCTAAAACTGTAAAAACTAGTCTGAATTGTTTCAGACTCATCAGGTCCTGTCTCTCTCTCAGGGCAGCTCATTTATACCTGCATGCTATGGTCCTTTCACATTTGTTCTACTGCATCACTGCCTGGGGCCAGGCCACTTACACAGCAACTAGACTTTTATTCTCACTCCACAAACAAGCTTTAAAAATTTTAGATCAGAAGCCACAAAAACCATTGTAAAATCATTGAGAAGTATAATTTGTTATCTTTTTCTAATTTTATAAAATTCTCTTTTTTGAAAGTTGTTTTTAAGTGTGTCAGTGGACTAGCCCCACAAGCGATGTCACAGATTTTTACTAAGTCAGACAACTGTGGGACAACGACAAGGAGCATGAGCAAGCAAAACTGTAAAAGTCGAAGATGCAGGACAACATTCGGTCAATCATCCCTTTCAGTGCTGGGTACACACCTATGGAATTCTTTACCACCAGATATCAAATCCCAAACAGAATTAAAGATAATTAGTGCTAAAGCTAAACATTGGCTTAAGCAGCAGCAGAAATGTGAACATTAACTTCTCTCAAGTCACTGTCAATACAGCATTTTACTAATGTTTAATGTATTTAATTTGTGCAATTTCTTAATCTAAATTTTGTAGCTGTGTTTATTTATTCACGATAACTATTCACTGTATTTGTATTATTGCATTTATTGTAACGGTATTTAGTATCTTTTATCCTTCTTTAGCCTGACCAGGGACAAAGACTGCAAATTAGCTGAAGCTAGACGTCTTGTATGCATCGCATTTTTCATTCTTTGTGGCAATGTTGTATGTATCGTCCCTGCAAAATAAACATTAAAATAAAATAAAAATATTGCCAATTGAAAAATGTATATTGTTCAGAACCCTATGTGACTATGCCATTGGATAGATCCAAGAGATCTTTATGTGCCCAGTTGAGGGCTGGGATTCTCCCTCTGGCAATAGAAGTTGGTAGGTTTAACTCAGTACCTGAGGATGAAAGACTATGCACATTATGTAATCTAAACGTAATTGAGGATGAACTGCATTTTGTGTTTCATTGTCCGTCTTATGACGAAGCCAGGCAGTTTTTGTTTCAGAAAATGCAAAATGTGAAACCTGAGTTGTTTCGGGTTGATGATGAGGTAAAGTTGGAATGGTTCTTCAGAAAATAAGTCTTTACTATAGCTACTTTCATAAAAAGTGCCTGGTCAAAAAGAAAAAGTGAATTATTTATGTGAATTCCATGTGGTTTTTGGTTTTGTTTGGTTTTGTCTGTGCTCTGATGATTTTATTTGGTGTCTAAATATGATGATAATGTGTCTTGTAAGCCCTTATAGGCTGGGCGCCTTAATTGGTGCTACTAATAAATATAAATTCATTCAAATTCATACACCCCCGAGTTGAATTCGCCTGGAATTGTCCTTTAAGTGTAAAAAGAAGGCTAGAGTAGCCAGATCCAATGTGTCTTTCTCCAAGTTCAAATGTAATCTGAATTGTGTACGCATACAGCACTTTCCATAATATGGCAATAATAATAATAGAAATACATTTATATAGCATTTTCGATACAGATGACAAATCACTTGATGTGAGTCATAAAAACAGAGGACGGCCTCTGCAGGTCTGATCTCTGCTGGGACCCTGACAGCAAAGGCAGCGAGCCATGTGTTCAACTGTCATACTGTATTGTTGTGTCTTTGTCTTCAGGCTGTTTTGCTACAAAAAGACGTGATGTCTTTTATTAAATTAGAATATAATTAATATATACACAGGTAAGTGCAGTTTTGCAAGTTTACCTGTTCTGCCTCGGTGCTTTGGCTCTGCCCTGTTCTGCACTCAGAGTTTATGCTGAGTTCATCGTCTCTGCTTCCAGTCATCAGGTCGCTGTGATACTTCCAGGTCCACTTTGCATCCCCGTCCCTCCCCAGCAGGGATCCGGCCTCCAGCGAGCGGCCGACCCACCACAGGCCCAGCCTGCCCTCGCAGAGCTGTGAAGGCCCTACGGCGAAGCCCCGGGGAAGCAACGAAGAGAGAACTGAAGCGAGAGCAGGCGGGACGGGAGGAGCAAGACTGGCCATCAACCTGAACAGAGAAACAAGAAAGAAATCAAACCAAACATGCTCATGTTACTTTTAGCTACTATGCTGCACACAAATACTAGAGGCTCATCAGCTAGAAACTCATCTAAACACCGTCTCTTTCTACATTATGCCAAAAAACTGTTCTGTATTTACAGCTACAACAGGAGATTTGTTTATCTTTACAATCTGCCATTGAAACAGCTGTAAGAGCCATTTTGCCTTCATGCTTATTAGTGTTTTATTTTTGTTTCATGCACAATGGGAGCGGGATGTATTTGACTCAGCAGTTAATCCGTCTCAGCTGTGCCTGTGCATCAGTGCAGCTGATACCTGAAGCACACCTTTTTGACTGTGCGTGCTGAAGTGAATGTGTGTATATTATTTATATAGTAAAATAGACGGCTTCTGTTGCAGAGGATTGTTTTTCTTACACTCGCTTCATTTCTGCACACATCATAAAACCTAATTAGTCAGCTGCCGTGATTCCTTTTTCTTTTCTTTTTTTTTTGGTATTGGTAAGGGAAAGGGGTCACTACAACAAGTACTGGATTTAAAATGAACAAAGTATCAAAAGTTTAATAATAATCATAATAATAATAGAATAATGTGACAGTAGTGATATTGAATGTTTCAGGTAGTAGGTGGAGCTCATTCTGAAGGTTTTATATATTACTGAGTATCTGAGTAATTCCTTCTCACTGATCCATAAAGCAAAGGAAGGAAACTGAATACTCTGTAATGTTCCTTTAAAAAATGGAATAATGTCATAAAAGCCCATATGGGTTGGGCATCAAAGTCACAAAATAATCATATGAAACATTAAATCAATCTATCAATGAGTCAACGTGTATTTTATTTTAACTAGATGGCAACGTTTTACTGTACTATCCGAGTCAAGTGACAGAACTTATGGTTTAGTTGGTTTCTCTGTCCAATATCACTAAATACCTTTCACCTGTAATTCGCTGCCCGGCTCCACTAACGCAGGGCAAATGCATATCTGGCCAACAACAGTCAACAGAGCCGGGCTAGTGTGTTAGCTTCAACGTGTTTGTGTAGTTGTCGATCAGCTGAAGGACAGGAGCGTTTGCTGATCTGATCAACTTACATTAACTTATTACACATTTCAGACCCAAATGTTTAATAGGTTTAAATCTGCTCACACACGCTCACAGCAGCAGCTTCTTCACTTCGGCCATGCAGCTCTGCTGAGCTCAGAGGCTTCAGTTCACATCGCTCCGTAAAACAACAAACGACTCCATCGCCCTGTTTGATAGCTGAAGTAGCTGTGTACATACATGGGACGTGGTCGGGGTCTTGAACTGATTATCTACGAGTACGCCGGGTTATTTTCTCTGCCGTAAACTCTGGGAAAGCCTTCGTTATCCAGCAAGAAAAATACACCAAAGGAAGTCCTCCTCGTCTACGGTCCGACCGGGAACAGAGAACTGCTCTTCTTGGTTCCGCCAACAGTCACATCTGTTTATCCAACCGCTCAAAGCCAGTATACGACTTTAAGATTTAAATATTATCTATATTTACATTACATTAAATGTATATTTAAAGGTCCCATACAAATAAGTGAAAAGATTATATATGTTCTTGCAGGTCAGTAGCCTAGATCTACACACACACGTTTGTACAGCAGTCGTTGTGAGGACACTCATTGACATAATGCTTTCCCTAGCCCCTTACCCTAACCTTAACCGTCCAAAACAAATGCCTAACCTTACAGTAGCTATAACTCATAACCTAACTTAAACCTGAAGTCCCAATATTCAGTGGCGTGTTCAGGGAGTGGCCTTGGTGGATTGGCCACCCCAGGTGCCACCCCAAAATATATGGGCTATATGCCCAGTTAGAGGCATTTTATACATTGTTTATACTGGATTTTGTCAAGTAATTCTTTTCTCAAGAATAAAATACTGAGGTTTTCTATCACAATTGTATGTTGCCACTATTTTCATTTCCTGTCTAGTCGTGTACTGGGTATGGCCAAAACCTGTGTGGGTGTGTGTTTGTGTGTGCACATGCTCACGCTTCATGCCACCCCATCATAAGTCAGTACCCCACTTGGGCCACCCCTATCAAAAATGTCTAGTTACGCCCCTGCCAATATTGTACATTACATGCTATATTCAAATTTATTAAAACAACAACATAGCTTCCTACATGTTTTTCTTGTCAGTTTTAAACATATGTCTGTCTTATACTGTAGGATATTATGTAACATATTAACACATGATAATGGGGTTTGGTATAGGCTAGTACTTATTATAGCATATGTTGAACGTTAACAAGACCAGAGAGATGGTGATCGACTTCAGGAGGAAGAAGACGCCTTGCAGCCATGGATCAGAGGGGAGGTGGTGGAGAACTACAAATACCTTGGAGTGGTGATTGATAACAGACTGGACTGGAAATCTAACAGTCTCTTGAGACCGTGGTGGAGAGGAGGACACTGAATAAACAGTTCTCCATCATGGACAATGAGCAGCACCCTCTCCATCACACAGTGGACGGACAGCGGAGCACCTTCTCCCACAGGCTGCTCCAGCTCTGCTGTCGAAGGGACAGATACAGGAAATCTTTCCTGCCACATGCCATCACACTGTATAATAACAGCTAAAAACTCTGGTCATAACATACAGTCACTGTGCACTTTATTTTCTACACACAGTTACACACATTGCACTTTTTTTTTTACTTTGCACTAAAATCAACGCTGCCAATTTGTTGTATACTTTTGTACTCTACATTTTATTTGCTATTGCTATTTTATTATGTATAGTTTGTTCTTATTTTTGCTATTTTATTATGTATAGTTTGTTCTTATTCTTATTTGTTCTATTTATCCTATATGTTGTTATCATCACTGCGTGTAATGATGCTGCTGCACTGTAATTTCCCAGCTTGGGATCAATAAAGTCTATCTATCTATCTATCTATCTATCTATCTATCTATCTATCTATCTATCTATCTATCTATCTATCTATCTATCTATATGGAAAATATGTTTTTATCAGTAAAATGGTGAAATATAGGCTACATTAAAAATATACATTGGTCCTTTGATACATGTCATTCTCCCTCACTCTGCCTCCCCATTTCCTGTCTTTCTCAACTAACCTGTAAATAAAAGGCAAAAAGCCCCAAAAATATAGCCTACTTAAAATGATTTCTGTTTTGTGTTAAAATAATTATGATTTCCATGTCAAAGTATGCATTGTGTACCTAAACATACATATTTTTATGAGCTAGACAAATATATAAGATCTCTGGATAGACATGCTACTACATGAGTTGTTTTCAACTATGTTTTTACTTTGCATATGGGAATTACTGTTTAATTTTCAGTTTTTTGCATGAAAGAGTAGATGCATTGACATTACACTCATTTTATGTCCAGCCATTCCCTTCTATTTCCAGTCTTTATACTGTGCTATCCAGCATGACAGTGTTATCAATGTTCTCGCAGTAAAGATGGCAGGCATGTATTTTTTCAAAGACTGTTCCTTTAAAATAGATATGGACAATTTATTCTTTAATTCCTCTTAGATCTTTAATTATCCCGCAGCATTATAGGCTACATGACAAGGCAGCTTGTCATGTATCTGTGTCGAGGTTCAAACCTGAAGCTTCAGTGGTTAACACAGAGCACCTTAGTGTTTATACATGCTAACAGCAAAAGGAACTTAGCGATGGTTACAAACATTTTCTGTTTTCAACTAATTAACAACTGCAAAATATACCCTGAGCAAAGAGAAACGATTCATCCAGGGAGCCGGGGCACTGGTGGTGAGCTGGTGTGTGATGGGTGGGGCACAGAGGATCCTTAAAAGGCCTCTATTCAGTCACACGGCAAAACACGCTATGTGCAACCCACCCTGTTTGTCAAATACAAATTTACCGTAATTTTATTATTCCTGTGAGTCAGTGCTGTAACTGTTTACCTCAGCTGCTGCCACAGAAACACTGAGCTCACTGAGACTCAAGGCGAAAAGGTGAAAGACGTGTTTGTTGTCTGTACCTGGAATTTCTGGGCGGAGACCTTGGTGGGGTGATGGAGGACTGACTGATCTTTGCCGTCTGTTAATTATGTAACATGTTAAGTGGTTGTATGTGTGTGAGAACAGAGATGAGGGCCATACCGTCATGATGGAAACCTGAAGGTAAGAAAGTGTTTTTATTTAGCGATGATGACTGATGTGTTGATGTGAGTGCAAGCATTGAGACATGGGGCTCATGTGGGTTCACTGTGCAGCACTTCTGTGCCAAAAAAAAGTCAAACAACACAAAATCAAAAAGCAGCGCCATGTAAGGATGAGGCAAATATACGTTTATTTATTATCTGTAATATCAGTTCCAGGTTTGATCTGCCCCACGCAAAGAACCAGTGATCTTTGTTTGATTCACCACTGTCTGTCTGCTGCAGTGATTTGAACAAGAAATGAACGACATGATTTCTTGTGGAATAAATGATTGAATATTTCTCTTAGTGTCAAAAATAACATGAAAAGACCTAAACCATTAATGCATTCAAATCCATCTTTCATCTAGCTTTTCTCAAAGTAACAGGAGGGGGGTTAGTGCATTTATAGGGGGGTTATTTTCACCCATGGATTGATACACATCCTGTGTCCCCAAGAGAGTAGGCTATTTGTAAAACAGCAGGGCGACGTGTGTGGGTCAAAACAACCTTAAAATAACCATATGTGGTTTTAGTATTTTCATGAGATTAATGTCACCAACTTCGTCCTTTCAATCAGTGAATAAAAGAGGCTGGAGCAAACACATGTTCAACGAGAAATGCTCAGTCTTTGGTTTATCATTCAGCAGGTGCCTATATGATATGTTTGAAGGAGGCACAGCCCCCGCATACAGCAACAATTACACAAAACAAGTACACACATGAAAGCAGTCAAGTTCGGTTAAAATAAAACAAACAAGCAGGACACACTGTAATGTTTACAGTGAGGTGACTACCTCTGAGGTTACAAAACTGAAATAGATAACAGGTTCTATTACTGAAACTCACTCCACTTAAAAACACTATGCACTGCACAGCCTCGTGGCAGATAATCATGACCGAACACAGAAAATAAAAGAACATCACAAGAAATGTCTCTTAACCCTCTACAGATTAAAAATGTAATAGCTGTGCTCTGCTCTGATCAAGAGTATTGAATCTCTCCTCAATAAGAGTTACTGGCTCAGTCCAGCAGAGAGACTTTGTGTCACTGTCAATCAATAAATAAAAGCTTGTGTGTTCACATTAACAAAAGTCTCTGCTGTAAACCTCCAAGACACTTCAACAGACTTTACTGTTACTTTAGTACTGGGTTTGTTTAGCTTAAATCTTGTTTCCCCTCTATTTTCACTCTTGTATTTCTGACCAGAATAAAGTTTTGAGGTGTAAATCCATTTTGAGATTCTGTTTTTAAGATATTGCCATTTAAAACCTCTAACGAGAGGGTGAGAACCGCCATCTAATGTCTGTTCGAAGCTACACAGCTAGCTTTGTGGATAATTTAGCATAATAGGGAGCAGCCAGATTGACTCTGTTCAAAGTTTTAAAAAATACAGAAACATTTGCCTACCAAGGCCTCTGAAGTTCACTATTTAACATGTTACCTGTAGTTTGTACAAAAATGTAATTAAAACAACTTAATGGGATAGTTTAACATTTTGGCAAATTGGCCCATTGCCATAATTCCTATAGTTTTAGGAGTAGCTTCATTACCTTTAATTGTCAGTGCGAGCTATTTTTAGAACGGCAGTCTCTGCATTTGCCTCGAAAACAACTCAGCCTAGTAACTTTCCGTTATTATCTCATAGCGTGGTGAATGTGCAGGTCACAACTTGTCCACCAGAGCGTTGTGGAGTTGTTGGATTGTGTATTTGATGAGTTTGATGAGGGAAACCAAGAAATCCCATTAGTCTCCGTAGCATAGCTCTGAGCAGCTCGCGGCTCGGCTCCGCCGTTCTAAAAATAATTTACTGTACACCGACAATTGAAGGTAACGAACCTACTCCTAAAACTATAGGGATTATGGTAATTGCTAATTTGCAAAATGTTGAACTATCCCTTTAAACTTTAGTTTTACTGGGAATTACATGCTAACATTTCTGTAACAATAACTCCCAGGAGACATACTTAAACAACATGTACCATCTTAAATGAGCTTGATTGTACTTTTAAACAGAGATTAGTAGTTCTCCTACATCCCCAACTAAATGCTTCGTAGTTATTGTTTGATGTACAGACATGAGAGTGGTAAGAGGATGAATTAATGTGTGAGTTTTCCCATTGACCATGCAGGCTGAATATGGAGTTCCTAATTTTACATTAATAACAAAATGTTGCTGCCAAATGAATGAGAGATGATCATACATTCTAGATATGTCCATTTAAAAAGAAAAGAAGGGAACAAAACAAACAAACAAACAAACAAAACTTGGTCCTTGTCTGACAGTTTCTATTACTTTCCATATCTGACAATCTGGCTTTCACACTCACCTTTCATTGGTCGGTTGTGTGGGGGTTAGAGAGAAGCCAGGCCGTTCTGTCTAAATCTCTATTTTCATTTGCTGATAACTGAGTGCAAAGCTATGGATGTCCTCACCACTGTTATCCATGCATTTTTAAACAATATAATACCCCCCTCTCTACACTGGCTGACCATTCACTGTCCCTAAATACAATAACACATAATAATATACTTTTGATTTCCGATGTGGCCATTGTGTAGAGAGCCAGATCTTTAAAGAAGAGAAGCTCAACCATTAACTGGGATATTTGTTTTGTTTATATCCATAACAGCTCTCTGATGTGTTGATTCACCTCAGAGCTATAAAAACACACAGAGCCTCGGATGGCCTTGTTCTTTGGAAGTAGTTTTTCATGCTGTATCACAGGACCGCGTGGCAACAAGGTGCTTCTTTATTGAAAGAAAAATGAGCCCTGAAAACTTCAGCTAGACCGACTGAGTGTATACCAGTGGGAACCGTGGGGGAACTGGGATGACTGATGGGATTTTTCTAAAATAAAACAGCATCTCCTCTTGCCATGTTTTTTCTCCTACTGGGATTTCAATGAGTTATGCTTGCAAACATATGACTCTTTGGTATCTTACATCATTAAACAGCTCTAGAGCAAATTCGACCGTGCCAACATCCACCAACATCTATCTGTGATACACATCTACAGCAGACTACAATGAGCCAAACCATCCATATATCCATAAAGGTAAAACTCATACAGAACAAAGTATCCCAGCAATGAATTCACCAAAATAAAATTATATCACAATTCAAACAATGAAAATAAACTCAGAGCAATAAAATTAGTGTATCTAATTAAAATATATTATTAGGGGCAGGGGATAGAAGAGACGAGAATCACATTACCATGATGTAGCACCCTTCACGTGGGCTTTCCAGCAATTTAACCGTTCAAATCATCTTCACCAAAATGGAAAATTGATTTTCTTGTGCTGTTAATGTTCTTTTAAATAATGAATTCCTCTTTGTCCTCCTCAGTGAAGATCACTGCTGGCTGCTGGACTGCTGCCCCTCCGCTGTATTCTTTTTCTGGCTTTCACTGTAGCAAGTTGAGATGCAAAAGGGGGATGAGTTAATGTTAGAAAACGACATATATCACTGTGCTGTTAACTCTGTAAACTATTAGTCCTAGGATGAGTTACAGGGTACATGGACTTACCGTCAGTGCACTCCACCTGGGGTTTCTCCCACTGTCCATCTGCTTTGCAGCGAACCACTGGTGGGTGGCGCTGTGTGAACCCTGGGTTGCACTGATACCGGATGATGGAGTTGACGGGATACTCCTCCCTCCTGTAGCCGAACATGCGAGCATTTTCTACCACCGGTGGGTCACCACAAGACACTGAGGACAGAACCAGGGGCCACAAGGGACCATATCAAACCATGTGCCTCTCACAACACTTGTTATTAATAGTAGAGGGTTGGGGCTTTGCAGGTGATTAGAGTCTTGGATATGTCAAAAGATAGAAAAACATTTATATTTTTGCATTTGTATTTTTTATGTAGTGTCAGATTTTCTTTTTTTACCCTGTTGAGCACCCTCGGGACAAAAGTGTCCTCGCCCACAAAAACTGCTATAAAATCATCATACATCAATATTTTTTTCTACTTTTTTCGCATGAATCTCTTGAGTCACTTAAGCTCTGTTCAAAAATACCGAATGATAAATCATTTTCAGGATTTTAACCCTTTAAATGCCAGTTTGAATACATATAGCGCCCCCTATTGAAAAACGAATATTATATTTTAAATAAATTATATATTATATATATTTTAAATAAAATAAAATAAAAAACAGCCTGTCACTACTGGACCAATGTAAGAAATGCTAATTAATGCAGCATCTAAATGTGCACTTATCCATATCTTTTTTATGAATCAAATGAAAGTTGAATCTCTATGTGGCTTTTTTAATTTCCACAAAAGCTTTGATAAACCTCCTACATGTCATGGGTCCATTCTGTGACTCGTAATCATGACAGAGCTGTTCATCCATGTGCAAACAGTATGTACTTAATGTCAGACTTGTGCATCTTCCGCTTTATCTCACTGGGCAAAAGTTGACTGTTACAACCTTTTACATGTAGAACCTTGTGGAAAAGATGGCCGGTAGCCTACTGCACCTGGGCCTTTCTTGCAGGTGAATGGCAGGTGGTAGTTGCAGGGCACGTCATTCCACTGGCCGTTCTCATGCCAGATCATCACCACACAGTCCTCTCCTGAGTTGAAGTAATTATCCGGCTGGTTGGGCCTCCAGTTCTCAAATTGCTAAAAAAAAAAAGAAGGAAATACAAAAAAATACTTTACAATGAAGAAGAGCACTATTTCCATGGTGAACATAGTTCGAAGCAGTACTATACATATTACAACAAATGGCTCGGTTACCATGAAACTTGGCTTTGTGTGATGACCTTCTGAACTTTCTTCACAAAAACATTTAGACTAAACACAATAAACTTCTCCCCAGAACAAAAATGTACACTGTCCGATTTGCCGCTATAAAGGCTCAAAGACTATTATATATAGCTCCAAATACACATGCTGATTTTAAACCAAAACTCTTGGTTTGTGTTGCCAGAAAGTAAAGTCAAGAAGAAATGAATCAGAAAGACATCTATAAACATAAAGATCTTTTAACAGATATGTTTTTAATAAACCTATAATAAACTAAATATAATGTTAATAATTATACTCACAACATGTGTTGTGTTGCATATGTGCTGCATGAAAAATCACTGGGATGTTTTAGTATATGTTGGCATCATCACTAATTGTATTTCTGTATGGACATTACAACTGGTGGTGCTGACATGATTTGCAACTTTCCAGAACTGACAATCCAACAACCACATTTGCTTTGTGCATGTGTTTATGAAGTTTGGGGAGTTGAGAAAAGAACAACAACATTCATTCCTTGGCTTCTCCTGTCATTTTCATGCATACACACAACTGCAACAGTCTCTCCTCGAAAGCCCTCGAGGAGAGACTGCTGAAAAAGTGAGTGTCATTATCCCTGTTTGAACTATTGTCACCTCGCTGACAGCTGCTGTTCGCCTTGCTTCTCTTGCCTTTAGGTGTACTCAGTTGACACATTGTAGGGAGTAGTTAATTTCAGGCACACTCCCTCCTTGAGGCCATGTTCAGAGTACCACTGTATGAAAAAATACAGCCAATTAGGTGATAGGTGTCCTTTTGCAGCTCCAGCAGCAAAGTTAAACCTCACCCACGGTTTCCCTGCAACTTTCTTTGGATTCTATCTCAGTTTAATGGCTTCATCTCTTTCTCCAACCCTTTCTCAGGCTGGACTTTTAAAGCCCTAATCCTATTTCTCATTCACACCTCTTCGTCGAGAAACATTCCCCTACAAAATGAGACACCACTATCAAATGTCTTCAAATGCATCATAATGTATTAGAAGAGGAGTAAAAAAAAAAGTTTCACTAATTTGCTCCTGCTGATGGAGATCATCTGCTAGATCAGACATTAAAAAATTTAGAGTACCTGAAGCATCAACCCTTCTCAAGTGCAGCTTCTAATATCATCCAAACACCTGGTAATAAAGTCCCCTTTTTTTCTTTGTGCAATCTGTTTGGTAAGTTTGTACCTTTAAATAAACCCACTTGGGTGGGGTGACGTTTGCTTCTGTGACTGTGTTTATGCAGATCAGGTGGTGCAGTGCTATTCTGGTGCTTGTTTTGATATGACATTGCATTTTCACTTCAACTGCTGAGATAACCTCTTATCACAAATGACAACAGCTCATTTCACGTTGCATTTGCTGTTTGAGATGATCAGTGAAACTAGTAAAAAAAGAAAACTTTTCCTGCATATTGAACTTTGTCGTCAAATGCAAATCAGTACATAAACATGATTAAAGCATAGTTTGTACTGGATTAGAGTGTTTCTAATGCCTGTTTCATGCTGTTAGTCTGTGGGGAATATATATTTCAGAGATGTTTTTTTTCTTGTGGATGCTGTTTGGTTTGGTCACTGAAAAGAACTTCCAGCAACGAGCCAGGGCTTCTGCTTAGTACCCAACCATAGAAAACACTGTGATTATACCATGTAACACATAACAGTACTTTAGAGGTTCCTAACCTTTGATGTGGGACTACTGGGGCCAGAGGACAATTCATATTGTCCCAACACTGATGCTTTGATCATGTCTGATTTAGACTTTCCTGCAGCGTTTCATGGATGTAACAAGGAACTTCGAATGAGCAGAATAAAATGTATGTGATTATATGACATCAGGAGTCTCAGAAGCCTTGTGGCCTCCGGTATGATGAGAGTCCACATAAAACTTCAGGGAACCACATCTTTGTTTTAGGAGGCTTCAGGCCAAACTGTTTGAAAACCATCACTCCCAACCACACCTACCTGTAGAACACTGGACTCTATCAGGCAGATGTGTAAAAGACGATGAATTGCTCATGACCTGAATATTGGTATTTTGAGTCGTCTACCAGTAAAAAACAAGCCCTGGGTTGTTTGTTTAACAGCTTGTTAAGTTGACATCTAGTGGCCATAGTAATTATGACAGGAGCAGAGAGAAGTGGTGGCATAGTATTACGTAAGAGTGCCAAAGTGCAGGAGTACAGGAGTGTTAACCGAAATCATGCTCTCTTTCTAACTCTTACCAAGTATTTACTGCCTTTAACCTTGTTACAGTTTTTCTCGATTGCTAAGACACATTTCTTGACAGCTTCTCTCATTTTCTCTAAACTGTGAACACAAACCCCAATTTTCAAGCTACATTCACAAAACCTCAGACTCTTCTTGCAAAACCAAACTTTCACCTCAAAACTATGTTGTCAAATCGTGCCCCGAGTCAATCAAAATTAAAAACACTACTGAGCAGCCACTAAACACTACGTAGAAAAATAGAAAACACAATGCTCAGGACATGAAGCTGTAGAAATAAATGTTTATCATTCACTGTAGGCTAAATGCATGTTGCAAAACAAAAAACCTGTGCATTTACACTGTAGCACTTCTCTCCTTCCCTTTCTTTCACCCTCCTCCTTCCCTCTCCACATCCATTTCATCCCCTTTTCCTTCCTTCTTCTTTTTTCTTCCCAGTTCACATCTCACATCATTGTACACAAGTGTTATCAATTTTGAGTTGTTGTGTTCAACCGGTGAAACTTGTGCTTCCTACTTGTGTTTGACTTTTGCCACCTGTGCTCAGCATTATGCAACACAGGTGCATCACAATGAAAATGTGTTGGTAAGATGTGTCTAAACAGGTGAAAAGTGCTGATGGTTTTGCCAAAAGAGTGACTGATTCAATCAGTGGGTTCAGGCAACTGAGAATTTGGTTCAGACAACAGGGTTTAGTGTTTTAGCAATTGAGAAAAATAAGTAGCTTTTGTGCCTAAACTTACGTAAAGGGATAGTTCACCCACAATTCAAATTTCACTCATTTTCTTGCACTGACACAGGCAGAGCAGCGAACTGAGACACTGGGAGCTTCCACTACAAACAAGCTTAAAATATAGACTTATTTAAAGGGATAGTTTTTTCGATTTTATTTTCGACTAAGGGCTGGGAGAAGTTTCAGAGTTATCCGTGGCTTCTCTGAGTTACAGGGGGTCTCGGCGTAGCAGTGCATGTCAATATGTGAGGCACTTTGTGTGGCTTCTCTGAGTTACAGGGGGTCTCGGCGTAGCAGTGCATGTCAATATGTGAGGCACTTTGTGTTACTTCAATGTATGAAAAGTGCCATATAAATAAAGCTGATTTGATTTGATATAACGGTTGCAAATGGATACCAACTGTCTTCGTAACAAAAAGACACACCAAAAAACATCCAAATACCTCCATGCTGCTCGTATGTAGTGTCCGTCTTGTATTGAAGCAAGAAAAAAAAGCAAGAAAAAAATTAAATAAGTCTATATTTCAAGCTTGTTTGTAGCGGAAGCTTCTCGAAGCTCCTCATCCCGGTTCGTCAAATTTGGATGAACCGAGAAGAGGAGGTTCGAGAAGCTTCCGCTACAAAACAAGCTTGAAATATAGACTTTTTTTTTTTTTTTGGGACAATTTCGCATTTCGGGGCTTCAATACAAGACGGACATTACATACGAGCAGCATGGAGGTATTTAGGTGTTTTTTGGTGTGTCTTTTTGTTACGAAGACAGTTGGTATCCATTTGCAACCATTATATGGACATGCACTGCTACGCCGAGACCCCCTGTAACACAGAGAAGCCACGGAGGACTCTGAAACTTCTCCCAGCCCTTAGTCGACATGAGGGTGAGTAGATAATGAGTGAAATTTCAATTTTGGGTGAACTATCCCATTAATGAAGCCGCTGTGGTAACCATGGCAACAGTCCTCACATCGGTACAATCACAGTTTATGTTGTAATATCCTAACCATTCAACCAATACCAATGTGTAGCGTTGATGGTGACCTGTAGCCTCGTAAACCAGCCTCTCGCGGAAGTGCATTTAATTTCATTCCGAGGGAGAGTCTGGCCTCATCCCCATTCTAAGCGTTTGGACTGAAACCCTCAGAAGGCCGAGCCAATCAGCGTCGCCCGCTGTGATTGACACAGCACGTTGGCCAATCAGGGACCGACTGGTGCAACGCCCCGTCACTACACCAACTTGCTGATTGGCTGAATGGGGTTGTCTGTCAACGCTACTAAGATATTAAACCGTCTTTGCTACTACTCCCGCCCAGCTCCCGCCCACGCCCACCCCAAACGCTTGCAGGGGGGATGAGGCCAGACTCTCCCTAAAAATGAAATGAATTTCCGCGAGAGGCTGGTTTACGAGGCTAGGTGACCTGGGCCTACGCCTCAGTTTAATGTCACTCACCAGTGGAGTGCCGTCGGTCCAGCGGAAGTCATTCTCTACCGTCTTATCATTGAGCCCAATCCACTGGTAGTCCTGTGCATTTGCTGTGGCAGAAAAAGAGACTTTGATTAGGCCTTTATTTTTTATTTTCTTTCTTGTCCCCATCTCCATGGAAACAAAAACACAGAAACACAGTGTTAAACACACTCACAGTTGACAAAGTCTTGCTCCTCCGGGGTGATGACGCTGACCAGGTGGGCGTTCAGGTCTCGGCAGCGACTCTCTGCGTCCAGCCATGTCTCTCGCTCAGAGAAGTGCAAGTAGCAGTTTCCCTGAAACTTGGTCCAGCCCTCTTCACACTGCTGCTCGTCTGCAGCCGCAACACCCACCAGTTGACATTGTGAAAGAGGTCACTTAAATCAATGTACAGCAATCTGAACACACTCTCACAAACATACACTCTGTTTTCAAACTACGAAACTCTGGTGGTAAGATTTAACTTCATTCCTCATTCTCAGATGAAGCGGCTGATGGGGAGGAGCTAATTTTGTCACTGGAGCTAATGAAATGCTTGATACAGTTCACAACCCAGTCTTTCAGTTTTATGTATTCAGCACTTGTTTTGTGAGTCAGACAGGAACATAGTTTCCCAGTGCTCTGCCCTCAGTCGCTCTGGCTCCCAGCATCAACGTGACGATGGACAGTGTTTCCATTCTGACGCACAAAACAAACGTCCCAATACAGAATGGAAAATTACACATAATCATTCAGTTTAACTGTCAGGGCCATGCCCAACAGTGATGTTACTGTAAATTTCCAATTTTCTTTTCCCTTGGTGTAACATTCAAAGGCTTCATTCATACTCTTCACTTTGATGATTTGATTTACAGAGCCTGTTCACCAAAATTAAAAAAAACAAACATATTTTCCCACTTACTCTCACTGAGATTTAGCCATAATGATATTTTTGGATTTATTTGTGAACCTCTGAGACTTCTCTTACTGCTCAGACTTTATGCTCTATACTCTCTAACCCATCCTAAAACAAAGTCCCTGTGTCTCAGGATGATGTTTGTTCCTGACTTAAGAAACTTTCATCCTCATGTTTGTCAAACAAAATGATCTTAGACCAAGGTCAACTTATCATCCGTAGGGTCTTCGACGTGTGGTGGTGAGTCTTATAAAGAGTCACCACCAAATGTGCTCAACAAAAGGGTTTGACAAAGGGTCAGTTGTTCAATGTTTCATCATTGAAGCATTGAACAGTTACAGTATGACATGATATCATATGTGTTATCTGGGTGAACTGATCCTTTTGCTAATTTTAATGCCCTGGTTCCTGTGATAGTAGCAGAGACATCATCACTGATACACTTTGTGCATCTTCGACTCCTCCTCCACCTCCAGGACTCCTCATGGCTTCCACAGAGCCACACTGAGAGATGATGCCGTCTGCTCTTGATGTTTAGTGTCTCTCTCCGTTCAGTTGTTTTTGAGAGGCTGTTGTTAGTATTTATTAGCTGAAGCTGATCTCATACCGATCTCACAGCGTTCCCCTCCGTAGCTGGGCAGGCATAAGCATTTGTAAGAGTCTGCACTCTCCACACAGGTGGCTCCATTGGCACACGGGTTGGAATGGCACACATCTACCTCTGCAAAAAAGGGGGCGGATGACACTACTGTTTCAGCATGGGGTGGGGGTGGGAAGTGGGAACTTGGCCAGCAATGTGAGGGTGGTGAAAGTGTGATAGCAGGACTATAAGACCTCAGGACTGAGGAGTTAGTGAGTAATACTGAAGCTGCTGCAACGTCAGATCCAGACTAAACTTACTGCACAATGAGTCATCCTCTATGTTTGATTGCTATTGGTAAATATTATCATTTGAAGCCTTCAGGGTTACACAGTGGTGATGAAGGCTAAATCTGAGTTAATATTTACAAAGGTTAAAATATAATTGAATTTCCTACAGGAAGTTTAAGTTTGAATCTGTGATTATTTGCAGCAGATTATCAGTATTTAATTTCAAGCAGTAGGAGAGCACTCATATGATGCCAGACACCACATATGTTGCTCATGGATCAGCATGCGTAACAGCAGAGCGGAGGCGGCGCACTGGCACAGCAGACCAAAAACAACATATAGGCTGACGACAGTTGTGATAAACACGTGACACACAGGCTGTGCAATCTCACAGCAGAGCTGATACATATCTGACAAACACCTTAAGACTCAAACCTGCCACACAAACACAGGACCCATAGCCAGACAAAGACGAAATGCAAAAACAGAGCAAATCAGACACGGACAAAACATAAGATGCAAAACACATCAGGACAGAACAGCGGGGAGAGAGAAACAAGACATTTGGTAAGGCTCATTCATAAACAGTGATTCGTTTACAACCAGTTAAATGTTTAGCCCTATATGAAGTTGTTACTTCATGTGCTGATTAATCAACAGACCAACAATATCAAACATGCAAAATGTTTAACAATAAAGTTGCACAAAGAAATGTTACACGTGAAGTCTGATGAACCAAGTCTGATCTCAGAAGTTTTCAGAGAAAGAAAGGTGAAGAGTTTTTTTTTTTTTTTTTTTTTTAAAGGACATGCCACTGTTTTGGGACTCACCGTGGCAGAGAGCAACTCCATCCTCCGCTGTGCATGAGGCAGAACCACAGGGGTTGGGATCACATGGGTTAAAGGCACCTAGAATAAAGGGGAATCTCTCCATGAGCCATGAGAAACATGAAACTTCATCTGAACTGGTGGCTCAGGCTTCCGAGCAGTTGCAGTAGATGATAGTACCCCCACCCCCACGAACATGCTTTCAGTATTTTTGGTACTGAAAGCACCGTTTTAATTTACATCTACAGTGGTGCTATAGTAGTAAACCATTCCAATGTAATGTTAATAGACTTGAATACTGTTTTGTTTGTGCCGTGGGTCACAAGAAAGTCTTTTGGTACAGGACCTACTCTGCGTCTGCATTATTAATTCAGGACAAATACATATGAGTCATCAGCAAACCTGATCAACAATTAGTTAGTGATTCTGACTGAAAAACAAACTCCAGGACTGCCGACAGTTAACTCAGACGTTTGCTGATACTCTCATCAGAGAACAGGAAACATTGTGACCACAATCAAGGAGTCAGTCAAAACTGATCTATTGATCTGCTGTTGAGAGATATGAACTCATTATACCTTTGTACAACACTTGCTTGGGTGCATTTGGATGTCTGTAATGAGATAATGATTTTTTTCCCCCCACACAGACAGGACTAGATGCAGGCCAATGGACTGTAGACAAATTGAAATAATTACAGTTGTTAGTTAGGGGAGGCAGAAATAATGTGGTCTGCGAGACTCTTTATAGACTGCAATAGATTTCTTTCAGGTGTTTGTCTAACTTTGGACAGTAGCAGTGGTGAGATACGATGTTGTCAACCACAAATTCCGCGTCAATACACAGGCCAGTGCTGTAAGTGTCATGTATGTAATTTGTGGTCATTGGTCAAAGTATTTATTGTTGATCTTGGTATATATTATTTTAAAGCAGAAGTAAGCGGAATGTTTGTGTTAAAGCAGAAGTAAGCGATATTTTTGTGTTAATATAAGTCTTAAATAGTTATATCTTCCGACAGCAATCACTTACATAGAGTGTTTGGACCGAAACACGGGTCTGTCAGTCACTCTGCTCTGCTCTGAGCCGAGGAGAAAACTTTTCTCGTATCCTACCATTTTTATCCAATGAGGAGAGAGAGAACGGCATGAAGGGCTGTGTGTGCAGCCAAGGGATGCACCTGAATGTGGTGGCGTAGGGACGAGGACCAATAGATCCATGACGAGGGCGGGGGCTGCTAACTCCGTCGGCTGACAAGACGTTATGGTACGTTCAAGGCAACTCGTAACTCGTGTTTTTCCGACCTGTGAAGTCGTACCAGTTCGATCTGGTACGAGTTCACGGGTCGGAAGTTATGAGTGGCCGTTATAGTGCACTTTCACAGGTAACAGGTCGGAAAAACATGAGTGGGTTGCCTGGAACGCTACAAAGTCGTAAGTTGTGACTTGAAGCTGTAATTTACGGTTTCAAAAGCCTACCTGGAATGCAGCATTAGCCAAAACGACCGGATCGCTTACTTCTGCTTTAATATAAGTCTTAAATAGTTATATCTTCCGACAGCAATCACTTACATAGAGTGTTTGATCCGAAACAAGGGTCTGTCAGTCACTCTGCTCTGCTGTAAGCTGAGGAGAAAACTTTCCTTGTATCCTACAACCTTTATCCAATGAGGAGAGAGAACGGCATAAAGGGGCGGTCCTCTCTGTGTGTGCAGCCAAGGGATGCGCGTGAATGTGGTGACGTAGGGACGAGGACCAATAGATCCATGACGAGGGCGGGGGCTGCTAACTCCATCGGCTGACAAGAAGTTAGCCAAAACGACCGGATTGCTTACTTCTGCTTTAAGTTAATTAATTAATCATGTAGACTGTACGTAGATATAGGTGTGGGCTAGATGATAATGAAACATGTCTAACACAGTTTCACTTAGGCCAAGCTGACATGTGACATTGTTTTCATTTGTGAATAATAGAAAACTAGAAATATTACAATTTTAGAAGCTGAAACTCGTGATTTTTTTTTTTTGACCTACCTTCTGCTGACTCGGTTTTTCCTGCAATGCCTGGTGTCTGCACAGAGGCTGGTGTGGCTGCAGTGGGGGGGGCAGCCAGTCCTGCAGGGGCGAGTGCTGGGCTATGGGTCACATAGACATCATCATGAGGGATCTGTGACAGTTCAGCACCACCTAGGGCCTCCTCTGGCCCCGCTGTGCTCTCTCTGAGTGTCCATTCACTGGACAGAGAGGGCAGCACCACCTGCGGCAGATATCCAGAGGGAGCTCCTGAAGGAATGCTGCTGGCTGTAGATGAGAAGTCATCTCCACTACCGGAGTAAAAGCTACCGCTGGTACTGCTTCCCTCTCCACTGTACTCCAAGGACCCCTGTCCAAGCTCCAGAGGGAGTGTAGTGTCTCCAGATACATCTGTCATGAAATCCCCACTCAAGAATGTAACACTACTTTCTTCTCCGCTTGCAGAGAACTCAGATCCAGACATTCCTGATCCAGATCCAGAGATGAATGTTGAAATTCCAAATCCAGACAAATGTTCACCACTTCCCTGTCCAGAGCTGTAGAGCAAAACCCCAGAAGCCTCCTGCTCTCCGGAGGATGACCCTGTTAGCTCAGTGAACCCTGACCCCACAAAGGTCACACCTGAGAAGAACCCTGAACCGAACTCTGAGCCACTACCAGAAGCCGAGCCACTGAGATCACCGCTGAGCATCCCAGATCCTGACATGTCTCCAGAGCCACTGAACAGCAGAAGGCCTCCTCCAAGTTCGTGCTCCTTGTGGGTGATAGGAGCAGATGCATCAATCAGTTCATCATCAATCAGTATGATCTGAGGGGTTCCACTTCCTGGAAGATCTCCTGATTCTCCACTGGCACTTCCAGAAGAGAATCCTGAGGGGAAACCACCGGAGCCGGAAAAGTCCTGGCCAGTAATGAAACCAGAGCTGTACATGGAAGAGCCACTCTCTTCAGAGCTGAATCCAGATCCAGAGACATATCCAGACTGGTCCCCACTACCACTGAGCACTCCAGAGCCTGCTTCAGATGCATCAATGATAAGGACCTCTGTGCTGCCCTCTTCAGCTTCTTGCAGTCCACCTGAAACTGAGCCCTCTCCGGAGATAATGCTGTTGATGCCTGAAAAAACAATAGTGAAGCCGGATTCTTCTCCACTGAGACCTGATCCAGAAGCATCTGCACTGCTAAGACCTGATTCTCCACTGGCCAGCTCAGCACTTGCACTGCCAGCCAGGTCTCCAGAGCCAGACAGGTCTCCAGAAGTAGATTGATAGCCAGAGAAAACCTGATCTCCAGAGCCAGAGAGGTCTCCAGAACCAGACAGGTCTCCAGAGGTAACCTTGTCTCCAGAGCCAGAGAGGTCTCCAGAACCAGACTGGTCTCCAGAGGTAACCTTGTCTCCAGAGCCAGAGAGGTCTCCAGAGCCAGAAAGGTCTCCAGAGGTAACCTTGTCTCCAGAGCCAGACAGGTCTCCAGAGCCAGACTGGTCTCCAGAGGTAACCTTGTCTCCAGAGCCAGACAGGTCTCCAGAACCAGACAGGTCTCCAGACTGATCCCCAGAACCAGAGTGGTCTCCAGAGCCAGGCAAGTCACCAGACTGATCCCCTGAACCTGAACTAAAGTCTACAGAGCCTGAACCAGAGCCAGATATCTCCACAGGGATGGGAGGGGCGATGGAAGGAACAGCTATAAAAAGACATTGAAAAGAAATAGTGTCAGAAACCTGGAAAATAAAAGGGAAATTTTAATGTTCATGATTTAATTGGAGCTTACCAGGCTTTAACAAATCAGAAATTGACGTCAGGTTCAGAAGGATCTCCTGGATGTCTGTGATGTTCAGTCCAGTTTCATTTGCGATAAGCTGAATGTCCACTGCAGGCATTTAACAGGAAGAGAAAATGGTAAAAGAATTTCATTAGTTGCAATGATGAAAATAAGAATTCAGAGTATGTCTGATATCAACAAATAGAAGCTTACCTCTGACACAATATGCATCAAATCTGGCATTAGGTTCAGGGTAGTGTGTCCGGTCAGGGTCAGCAAATACGGTGTGTACTCCTGAAATCCCCGCCCCACACTGAGCACGAGGGTTGTTGATGGGATAACGGACGCTACGATCCACCAACCACCCAGCACGACATTTGTCAAAACCCATCTTCCAGGCTGCATACAGCTCTCCGGTGGAGGCCAAAAAGGCGTTCTGCTCTCGACAGCTGGAGGCAGCCTCGTCGTAGGTGAAACCCTCGGCGGATCCCACGTGGAAAACCTCACCTGAGGAGCAGATTATAAACATTCTGCATAAGTGGGATGAAGGTTCACCTGGACATTTTGTGCAAAAAAGAATGGTGCGACCTCCTGACTCATTTCGCCAGAGCGGGTCACATAGGAATTTGTTCATCAGTCACTGGGCTTTTATGGTAGTGGGCCGTTATTATCATTTCGTACCTTTGAGCCCATCAATGTAGCAGTATACATCATATCTCTCATCTCCTGGCCTCAAACCGTAAGACCGAACTCCAGTTTGATCTCCCAGATCTCCAGCACACTTCTCTCGAGGGGAAACAATGGGATACCTATAAATGAACCAATGTGATGAGTTTGTGCAATTAATTTGGGACAGAAATCTTTTGCATTGTAAATATGTTTCAGACTCACCTTACAGTCTGATCCAGCAACCATCCTGCATCACACTGGTGATATCCAGCCTCATATGCTGCCTGCATCTGATCTGGTGTGGCGATGGAGGCCCCGATGCTACGACAGGCCAGCTGAGCCTCAACGAAGGTGAACGCATAGCGACCAGAGCCTGAGCGGTAATGAAAGACCACACCTGCCCACAAAAACAATATAAGGAACATTATTAACATTTATCTAATCTTAGAGTTGGATCATTACATACATCAGCAGTTACATTACTGACCATGTGGAGGCATCACAAAGCCTTTGCTGGGATCCCTGCCGATGTCGGGCTGTGCAGTGACTGACTCAATCAGGTCTGTGATCAGCTCTGTGACATTGGGCGGCTGAGGAAGTGGCAGCTGTGTGGGGCTCTCAGTGTAGGTGACGTCCACGACGGTGGGTTGCTGAGTCTCCACCTCTCCGATGGCCTCACTCTCTGTGGTCGTCCTCCTGAAGAACACCTCCGGGCTCTGTGTCACTGTGGTAACACTCAGTGTGCCACTTCCCTCTTCTATGATGCCTGAACCTTCCTCATCAGGAGAGTCTGAAGGTGATGGTGGAGGGAGATGTTACTTTAGAACTTTCTGTAATAAATATACACTATCAAGCATTGGTTAATTAGTTCATAATTTGTAATGAACCAAAGTAACTGCTTAACTTACTAAGTACGTGAACTAAACATTAAGTGCAGTGCTGTTTATAAAAGTCTATTTACACACTCATAACCATTAGTATACATTGAAATCAGTATAATTACAGCATAATTGTACATCTAAATAGTTTGTTTATCATTTACTGACACTTAATAAATGAACATATGAACCGCTCATGTTTCCTGAAATAACATCCATTATTTATAGTGTGAAAATACAATCATTACACACTTATAAATACTTAACCCCAATTAATGAGCTTGTGTATAAGTGTGTAATAATTGTATATTACCAACACAACAATCACAATATTATCATTCATTAGAAACTATGTTAATTTTAGCCTGTTTTTGGTCCCTATTATCTCTTTATCAGGGAAGTTCATCCTTTTGCTCTCAAACAGCCTCAGTTCTTCAAAACATTGATTAATAATATGTTGGGAAAGTTCCCTTCAGGTTCTTGCACCAAACCATTTGTTTTGCACATTCAAGCTATGAATCTTCTGTTTCACCTCATCCCAAAGGAGTGGTTGATGCTGCTGACTTGTCATTACAGATAATTTCCTATCAATGTGACACCATACATAGTAATTGTATCCATTGCAAATTGGTCTGTAATCAGGCCAGCTTCTAACTCACATTGTACACTTCAGATCAGGCATCAGCTGATTAACCGCTTCTCTTATACATGGCTATTAGTGGAGCATCATCATCCACTTAGCTA
Source organism: Trachurus japonicus (assembly GCF_045865225.1). Lineage (NCBI taxonomy): Eukaryota > Metazoa > Chordata > Actinopteri > Carangiformes > Carangidae > Trachurus > Trachurus japonicus. The sequence continues at coordinate 31,846,934 of NC_140909.1, read as the reverse complement.
CCAGCTTCCTGCCGCAGGAGGAACATCCAGACATTTTCACACATGTCGAGGCCAACATAACATCTCTGAGAGGTGGACATGTGGGTGAATGTGATAATATGCAGAGTAGCACTTTCAGTATTCTTTATCTGAATGATGTCGTACCTGTGTAGCAGAAACAGTCATAGCGAGATTCAGGGAATGGGTATCCTGTCTGGTTGGTGTGGAGGTAAACTGTTCGCACCCCCAGTAGACCGCCTCCACACTGCGGCCGACGAACGTTAATGGGATAGCGGACGCTCCTGTCTCCCAGCCAACCAGCATTACAGACGTCCATCCCACCCTGCCAGGCCAGGTAGAGCTGACCGGTGGTGGCCAGACGAGCTCCCTGCTTAGAGCATGCCTCCGCTGCCTCAGAGAAGCTGTACTTTTCTGCAGCAGCGGTGTAGAAGACTCTTCCTGCAGCAGATAAGAGAGGTTTGTCAGAGGATGAACAATAAACTACAGGTAGGGAGGTAGCAGAGTTCATCATCATCAACGTATAGGCTACCTGTCATCTTCTCAGCAAAGCAGTAGACATCATAAGTCTCATTGAGGTCTCTCACTCCATACGTCCTGACCCCCGGCAGCTCCTCTTTGTCGCCATAGCAGTTCACACGAGGGTCGTGGATCGGATACCTTTAAATTAAAACATAGTTTTTGACACTGACATCTGATATTTGCTGCTGTACCACAACTTTAAACCCACTACATTCCTGTTTGTTTGTCAATGACTGAATTCTAAGATAATAGAACGTCCTTGTCCAAACCTCAAAGGAGTATTTTCATGATGCTATATAATAACAATTGAGATAATTATATTTCTTTATCCAGAACAAGAAATATTTTTGTGAGATTTGGAAAATAAACTTCCCCTACAAGTGAATTTAAAAAAATATAATGTTATGAAATGGCCGATATGAAGTCCAGGATTTTAATTAAAGCAGAAGTAAGCGATCCGGTGGTTTTGGCTAACTTCCTGTCAGCCGATGGAGTTAGCAGTCCCCGCCCTCGTCCCTACGTCACCACATTCATGTGCATCCCTTGGCTGCACACACAGAGAGAACCGCCCCTTTATGCCGTTCTCTCTCCTCATTGGATAAAGGTTGTAGGATACAAGGAAAGTTTTCTCCTCGTCTTACAGCAGAGCAGAGTGACTGACAAACCCGTGTTTCGGACCAAACACTCTATGTAAGTGATTGCTGTCGGAAGATATAACTATTTAAGACTTATATTAACACAAACATCCCGCTTACTTCTGCTTTAATTATTCTTTGCTTTTCACTTTTGTTTACACATAAGTTTTCATGACCACTGGTCAGGTAGTTGCTCCACCCTCTGTCAGTCGGGGGTAATAGAGAGTTGATGCCAACCACATGACAGACTGACCTGACTGTCTGGTCGGAGAGCCAGCCGGCGTCACACTGGTGGAAACCATCATCGTAGGCGGCCTGCAGCTGTTCAGGTGAAGCCATGATTGCGCTGTTCTCAGCACACGCTGCTTTCGCCTTTTCAAAAGTCAGGCTGTAGCGACCCATGATGGCACGATAGTGGAACACAATACCTGAAGAGGTAAACAAGTGCTTTAGTTTTGAGGTGAACATGATTGTTCAATACAAAAAAACACTGAGAGGAAAGTTCCACCAAACCTTCAACTTTATTGTAGTAATAGGATTTTTATTATATCTGGGTCTGTGAGAGATAATCATTGCATTGAGTTAAATATTGAGTTATTTGGCCCCTGCTGACCTCCCCTATACGTGGCATTATTACTTTACACACAGAAACTCTTTAGAGCTGACTGCTGGACAGAATAATTTAAAAGAACCAAAAAGGTTAAACTGGGCTTCAGGGAATAATAATCACTTATAAAAGAAAATAATTGTCAGGTTTATTGATAAAGACAATAAAAATAATACAATAATGAACTCTAGTGTTAATGACTTGACACCCAGAGAGACCAACAAATGAGCTAAATAAAAACTAAAACATTTAAGGCCTTTACTCTAAACTTTGACAAAGTCTCTCTAAAAGAGCAACATCACATTATGGAGGTTGGAGCACCCAGTGTTTATGGTACTGTGCTACACCCACTAATGTGTTGAGACCTTGAGCGTTACCGACGTTGCCTATTTGCTAATCATGATCACAGTGATGATGTGACATTATAAAACCAATTGAATATCTTTTCTCCTGGATATCTACGTCAGTTGTATCCACCATGATTACTTCACTGACACTTCTGTGACAGCACATCAGCTTACCTTGAACTTGCACATGAACGATGTCGTGATTGTCCTCAATGCCGTGCTGAACCTCACAGCGATATACTCCTGTGTCAGTGGACCGTAGTTCAGATATCTTAATGCTGGCGTCTGTTGGGGTGCTGGGGTAGTCCACCAGATGGACCCTGTCCAGGTAGCTCTCAGTGATACGCACTCGTCCTTCCAGAGCCACAAGGATGGTTGTGACCTTTTCTTTTGTGACAAGGCTCCATTTGATACGATGGGAAAGGGGGGCAATGTTGGGAGCTCCTGGGTCTGGGACAGTGTGGTCCTACACAAGATAACAGCATCATGCATGCACCAACAAATTATTTCCTAGGTTCACTAAATATAAACACAGTAATCTGACGGTAATGATCTAATTCATACAGACCCTCTTCTGTACACAATCTTTGCCACCCTCAGAACATAAACACACATCTCATATGGCAAGCTCTGTGGCAAATTAATTCAATGCCCTTAAAAAAAAATCCAGATCAAACGAGTAAAACCTCATGAATTGTCACATCAGTTCCACATACCATTTTTTTTATTTTTATTTAGACCCCTTGGACATGAATTGCTTTGTCTTTCTTCTTATGTTTTATTTTATCTGTTTTATACATATGTTTTTTGTTTGTCTGTTTACATCTATACATGTCTCTTTAAAGCTGTATTCGTCATCCTTTGGCATCTATGGGTAAGAAAGCTGCCAAAAACAAGCTGAAGCACCTACAGATAAATGTTACAAAAGCAGCACGGTTTTCAGGCAATGTTGAAGTCCAATATTTATGCTCCTTCTAGCTCTATTTTTGGTCTCCACCAACTTCTGACGGAACAATCTGGTTCATTAGCCGCTAAGTGTTTTTTCACAGTATTTTCTGTAACTGTGTCTGTCTGCTGTTTGCTGGTAATTTATATTATATTTATATTATAGAAAACAGCAGCCAACTGCTTTAAAAATAATGCTATGAAACCATCAAGTGACCCATTCCAGTAAATGTGCTGTAAAACCAAAAATATGAGATAAAAGAACCAAAACAGCTTTGCAGAGTATGGTGACTTATTTATTTGTGGCTCTGTAACTGTGAATTTCAATTTTTGAATCCAATACTCTTTAAAATAGGCTATCCTAATACATAACTACAGTAAAAACTCATGAACTTGCCACATCAACCCCAGTCCAACTGAATTCCCTCATACACATTTCACATTGTCATTTGGTCCATTGTTCCACAAATTGTCCCCATAAATATACTGTAGAATATACTGTATAGTGGTACTCAAACAAACATACAAACTGAAATTTGGGTAAAAGCTCAAAATCACGCACCTCAAAATAACACGGTAACACCATAGTTCCTCCCAGTAGTGGGCGCTGTGGCCCCTGCAGAGGGATGCTCACACTCAGCACATCCTCCGGGTCTGTGTAAGAAGAAAGAAATGACATAGGAAGAAAGATGACAGCACACTCCAGCTGGCCAAGAAGTGCTCTGGAGATTGTCAAATGTAATTATCAAATATATCTAACCTGCAGTATAGGCCTACTGCAGTTCTGTAGGTCTAATTCATGAAATAATAAGATGTCATGATCAGAGATCTTACCCATGAACGAGTGCTCATCATACATGTAGTCAAATGTTGCTGAGATGACATTCAGACACGCACACAGCAGCACAGTCCACCTGATCATATTTTACCTGCTTAAACAAAAGGAAAATTAGCAAAACACAACTTGATACAATCATGAGTCAAATGCTACAGAACAAGAATTGATGGCTCTCCATTCATAAGTCTATCAATCTGTATTATAAAGGTTTGATAATGTTATTAATGTCATAAAGCATTTTCTCACCCTGATCAAAGTCCATTAGAGGCCATACTGTGCCCCTGTAATCTGGAGGGTTTTTTTTTTTTTTTTTTTAAATCATCCCCATGGGTTTTTAAAAAAATATGTCAAGAATGCTTATAATGAACTTTCTGTAGTGAGATGAGCGCACAACAACAATGTTAAACTTTATAGCACTAAGTAATACAATAAAGAGATAAATCCATCCGTTTTACTTTAAAGGATTAGTTTGTCAGATTGTGGTGAGATCATAATTTTATGGTCTCACCACAATCCCTCAAGAACCCCACAAGAATCAGAGGAGTTGGATTGAAATGTTGCTAAAACCTGATTAGTGAGCACAGATTTTTGACATTCCTGTTTCCAGCTGAGCTCAGAAGAAGTGAGAGGAGCACCAACATTAAAAAAAAAATGATTCAAATACAACAACCTCTCATGTGGAACCACCAAATGTTTTCAGACTTGGGCAGACCACTGTGGGCTCATGAAGGCACTAGCTGCACCACAAGGAGCAAAATGCAGAAAAGAAGTTTCCACAGTGGTGAAGAAGAAAATGAACTTTTGCTTCCTCCACCACATCATGCAAGATAACCTGACCGCTGACGTGCAGACTGGAGAACAGAAAAATAAAAGACTGAATGAGATCTGACTCAGACAACAACCCTGAACGCAGCACAGAGAGCTGGAGTACACAGCAAAAGGACAGACTGTCAGTGTGGGCAGGTGGTGGGGAGATGAGGCTCTGGCTCTCAGCACACATTCAACAAGCTCCTGCAAAACTCCTCTGCAGAAATCCAACACACTTTCTCACCAGGGTTCACACTGCTTTTGGCCAAGTTTGTGCAGCTGATGATGAACTCTGAAGTGCCTGATGTGAAGCAGCTTGAGGGGAACGAATTAAAGAAGCTTCTGTGGGCTCATCTCTCATGCAGGTGTCAAATCTTAAGTCGGTAGTTAAATGTCTTTTTCCTTCTGCCTCTTACTCTTTAGATTTTGCTCACTGGTGTTATGATTGAATGAGATGCCTTCAGAAATGATGCTCTACTTTTTTGCAGCATTTCCACGTCACTTATGCATTCAAACTTAAAGACTGTAGTTTAGTTTAGATTCAACAAGAAACTGATACCTAAAAAAAAACATCTCTGCCCTTAATTTCCTCATTGAACACCTCCCTCAATGATGAAAGACACATGGGCCATGAACCGTCTTTGCCATATCCTACTGACAGACAGTTATTCTTTTCTTTTTCACTGCTGATCAGTGAGAATTGTCCATCAGCAGTTGATTTGCATATCATATATGTGTGTCTTTATTGTTTTTACCCTCCAGTTGTTCTCCTTTATATTCAAGTGTATTGTATGTCTCCCCTCTATACTTGGCCTCATTTCTGTTTTTATTTATTTTGTTCATCCTAACAGTTTCCTGCTTTTCTGCTCTTGCTTTGATTGTCAAAATGCTTTTTAAATTCAGTTTTATAAATATAGTTATCATCATCATTATCAGTATTACATATTATTATGAAAGCATTTTCTGTACATTTACAGACAGAACATTACATGCATCAAAGTAACAGAGTTTATGAGGAACTTCTTTTTGTATCTAAATAAGTAAAAGACTTCCTCTACCAGCGCTGGATTTGATTTGTTTTACTGTCTTGTTAACAATAAAATAGGCTAGTATTCATACATACTGTATGAACAGAGCCAGAACCTAAGCTGGTTAAAATTAGATGATCTCTTACTGGATGTCAGAAAACAGAGAAGGGCTGCAGTCAGAGACCAAGTTCACTTTTTTAAAAACACTGAAAAGTGCTTGTAACAAGGAAGGAGCGCCTCCTCAGCACTAAGTGACAGTTCAGCCAAGCTGTGTGTGTGTGTGTGTGTGTGGTTGTGTGAGCTGTGCTGGTGGCCAGCTCCACACTGCTCTCATTCAGCCACTGTGGTGAGGTCCACTCCCAGAGAGACCGGGGGCCCATAAGACCTGATCTGTTCCCCCTGAAGCCTGTATTATGGCAGCTCTGACGACACCGGGGCCTATGTAAACAGTGAGGCGTATGCCCCGGTGTCTGGCCTTTCCATCACATCTCAACACTGCTCACATTCAGACAGGACACTCAGGAGAGTGTGAGACATGATGGAGGAGGAGTCACAGGCCGAAGGCGTGGCCATGATGGACTTTAATCCTCACCTGCACGACTACATCAGACCAATGAGTCTTCAGTGTCCACTTGAGTGTTTAAACTTGAAATATGATCATTTACGATCTACTGTTCAATAAACCGTGAACACAGCATCATTCGTTGCATGTCTTGTGCTGTCAGTGTGGATAATTTGATCTGTGATGTTTATGTTTTCAGGAATAATGTTGTTATTGTGTGTGATAATGTCTTTTTAAAACTATAAAGCAATGTAGCACTGTGTCTGAGACAAATTCTCCCTCCAGGCACAATAAAGTTCACTTCACTTCACTTCATTATGGAAAGAAGCCAGTTTATAACTTTAACAAGTTCCTGAAGAAATTTTATCAGTTGTTTTTAAGTCAAAGCGTATCACTCTTAGAAATGCTTAGAAAATCATTTCAGCACAATGTTTTTATCAAGTGACTAATTAAATTCTAGTTCAATAATTTATTTATTTTTTGCTCTTGTTCCAATGATATATTTTAGTGCTGTTATATATATAACTGAAACAAAATACTAAAATGTTAATTTCCAGTGAAAGTTTCAAATCCAGTCATTCTTTGAGGAGCAAGAATGATAATAAATGCAAGCTAGAATAAGAACAATAGGAGATTTCAAACCCACCTGAAACCCAATAGATGTTAACAATAATCCATAAAGATAATCAATTATATAATAGGGAAGTGGGCTATAGATAAGGTTGTTTTTTTTTTTTGTTTTTTTTGCACCTATTAATTAGCATTATATGGGTGAGGTGTGGGATCACCTGAAGGCAGCAAAGTCTTGTCACAGCCGTCACTTCACCAAGCCAGTCAAAACAAACTCATACATTTTAAGAATATTTCTCACCTGTTGCAAAAACAGCTTCACACCTGTTGAACTCTTCCTCAGTGGTGTGTTTCTGGGTAAGTGCAGCTCCAGGTGTCCAGGTCTAAAGTTTTAAGTCCCAGTGAGCAGCAGCAGGAGCAGACACAGAGCTCAGGATGCTCAGTCTTGTGCAGAGGAGAGAGACTGGGACCAGGTCTGGGTATCAAACCTAAGAGGGAAACACCAGCTGCTCACAAGGAAGTCTGAGGGGATCTCATTACTGCTTTCAAAATAAAAGCAGACTTCTCCATAAAACTTTCTCAGCTCTGGAGGGTTGGACAGATGTACCCAACACATTTTACTGCTGCATTCACATAAGGTTGTAAAAAAGTTTTTTAGTTGCAGCTATGTTTGTGATTTTAAAATGGAGAAGTTAATGCAACAGTGTGGCCTCGCTCTAATTAAGTCAATTAGCTGTAGATGTTTTACTATTTACTATTATTTTAAAGTAAATTTTTAGGGCATTTTTTGCCTTTATTTGATTGCATAGTTGAGAGAGACAGGAAATGGGGAGGGAGAGAGAGGGGGAATGACATGCAGTAAAGGGCCACCCGATGCAGGATTCAAACTAGGTCCGACTGCAGCGAGAACTATAGCCTCCGCATAGGGAGCCTGCTCAACCCACTACTCCACACGGCGCCACACATATGTTATCTTAGCTGCTGATATGAGCAGATTATTATATTATTATTTAATAGAACTATTAAACAACAACTATTAAACTATGGAAATGTCCAAACATAATCCAGTTCAAAAAGAAATACAAAGAAATTATTTTCAGTATGTACAGAAATGAGTGTGTCTGACAACCACAAGGTGCTTATTATTATTTATTTGGGTATTATTTACCGACTTAGTTTATTTGTTGCTCTGTTCGTGTTACTTTCAGTTTGTCTTTGTGTATGAATGTGTTTGTATATGTTTTTATATGTATCTGACTATATAGAGAGATAAAGATTAGTAGTAATCATATGTTAGAATAAATCTATATGTATATAGGCTACATATATTAGAATAAATCCAGTTAAATAACTCATAAAGTAATTTATTGTATAGACTATAATGACTAGATAACTTGATAGATAATTTATGAATAAGGGGTGGGAGTAAATAAGTTTTACTTCTTCCCACTCCTTTTCGGATATGAAAAAAAAACAAACAAACAAAAAAATCAAATTATCTTTATTTTCAATTTATTTTATTTTATTTTATTTTTTTGTTCATATGTTGTCTTTGCAAAGTTTTTATTTGTAATGTCTGTCCATTTCTGTATTATGTTTTATTTCTTTTAACATGTCCAAAATAAACTTAAACTAAACTAAACTAATTCTGAATGTATTATGCCATAGGTGTCAAAGTCAAGGCCCGCGGGCCGGGACCGGCCCGCCAGGCGGTCCAATCCGGCCCGCGGGACAAATGTTGGAGTTCCGTTTCTTTCGGCCCTCTCTCAGCAGTCTGCTGAGCTCACTCCCCCGCCCCTCCCTCACAGATTGAGTGAGCGCCACTTCTCCTCTCCCCCCCGCCCCTCCCTCCCTCCCTCAAGTTGCAGCGGACAACAGAGACACAGAGCCGCCGACTCTCACGTATTGACTACTACAACACAACAACAGCGGCTCGTTGCGTAGTGTAAGGACAGCACCGACATCCACCGCTAAAGTCCTGCTCTTGGTCCAGCTCGGCTCGAGTTCTCACTGGGCCTGAAAGTTAAAACCCAACACGGTCCGACCTGCTGATGAAGCCCCGGCGCGACGTGGCCGGACTCATTAGCGCAAATTCTCGATCCGAACCGGCGTGTCCGGTCGGGTTGGTGGGGCAGAACCGGCCTGGGGGCAGAACTGGCCCGGTGATAAGCCAGATATAACCTGTAGTTACGTATCCACGCACAGCTGGGAGCTCAAAGCAACAGAGGAGGGGAACAGAGAGAGAGGAGAGGGACAGCGCAGCTACAGGTGTGTGTGTGTGTGTGTGTGTGCGTGCGTGCGTGCGTGCGTGTGTGTGTGTGTGTGTGAGAGAGAGAGAGAGAGAGAGAGGGAGATGTATTTTTCCTATAGCTACAATTTAATATCAGCCCAATACCTACAATTGTCTGTGTCATTTGCCACATGTGGTTTTGACCTAGAACTGACAGCCTTTTTAAGGATTTGCCTCTGACAAAAATATTAAGCCACTACTGGCTGCTAATTGGTGGAAACTCATAATTACATCATGGAAATAGTATAAATAGGCTATAGGCCTATGTATATCCTATATTGCCATTCAGTTAAAAAAAATATTACAATATTACTTTTGGTTCATATTGCCCAGCCCTAAATTTCAGAATGTTCATATTTTTTTGTAAAAAGGATAGCTCATAAACTGTACACATCTTAATAATGTACTTTGCACAAAGTACAAAGGGAAAAATGTGGAGTTCTTGTTATTTACAGGTTAATATGCAAATGCGATCATTTTACTGTTCCGGCCCTCTTGAGATCAAATTAGGCCGAATGCGGCCCCTGAACTATAATGACTTTGACACCCCTGTATTATGCTGTTGCATTATATATTTGCCTACTTCATTTCTACACAGCTGTTTGTCCATGTGAGTTTTTGTGTGTTACAGAGGTGAGCTGAAGTGAAGTTCTATGGGATTATTTGCTTCTCTTGTATTCACTTCAAAATCAATAAAAGTAGTGCTTTTATTTTGGAGGAAACACACCTGGGTGCATCTGGCTTTCTTGACTCATGTGGTGGGGGAGTGGGAGGAAAAACAGAGCAGAGGATGTGCTGTCCCCTCTATTTGGTAGAAATGAGGTAATGATTCACAGTCAGTTTGGTCTTTATATAACCAGACTTTACTCTCTGTCGTCACTTTTTTTTGTCATCTTCATCTTCTCTTTGAAAGGAGAACATGGCCTTAGACGTGCTGCTGTACAGAGCTGGAAAGTCAAAGAACACTTATCAAAGGCTTATTGAGGCTTGTGATATTTTTAAAGCCTTAAATAAACTGGGATAATGATTCATGACCCATATTCTTTTATACACTTACATTTTTTTACTTTTATATGATTAATGTCATTTACTTCCTTAGTTAATTAAAATCCAGAGTCCCCCATAGGAAGTATGCTGTATAAATTTATGGCTGTATAAATTTATGGCCTCTTGACTTCACAAGTCACATTTGATTTACTTCTATTTTCAGCTTTTATACCATTGTGTATGTAAGCTAAATTAATCAATAAAGTAAAAAGGAGACACAGCTGAGACAGGGTCCTTGGTTTGAGGGATTTGGAGGGATATAGTATGTATGTGAATCCTATAGCCTACTGTATGTTTAATTAATTCATGCTAACTCATTAAAACAATAATGCTTTAATTAGGAATTTTAAACTACAAGTCTATCATTTATATTTACACATATTGTTAGATATCATGGAATAATTCTGAGTACGATCAACTACATACTGTAAAATAAATTATATACATTTTAATTGGTAAAACCTATATGATATATTGTATATATTAGTGACATATCACATGAATGTGAATTATGGACTCATGTAAGTTTTATGTATTTTTGAAATGTACGAAGAGTTCATTTGCAAAAGCAAATAACTCTGTTTTTAAAAAATTCTACAGTAGAATCTTCATTTTTTATTTTTTATTTACATAAGGTGATATCAGTCAAACCAAAGTTGAGTGACTTTGAGATGTAACAAAACAGACATATCTCAAAAAAAGAAAGTTTTATTGAAAACAACACTATGCCAAGCACAATTACAAAGCCTCAGCTCATTTTTTTCAAAATGGAATTTATCTGCTTTTGCAAATGAACTCTTATGTATAAATAATTATATAGATGATATATCAAACTATGTACATATTAAAAAAAGGTCACATGTAGCCAATTACCGGTACATTGTTACTATGTTATTATTTAAATGTTTCCATTTGAATATGATTATCATGTATATGAAATATATAATATTAATTCTTAAGGACCCTGGAAAATGAACAGGGAGAAGTCGTCCGGACTAATGTGTAACCTGTTGTCACCAGGACCCAGCCTTAGATAAAGGGTGGATGATGAATGAATGGAAAAGTCTAATGTGTGCTATAATTTTATTTACTGCCTCTTTTATACTTTCTCATGGCTTTATTTCCCTGTATAATATTTTTTGTCCATCATCAGCACCTTGAGAACTTTGGAGTATCACGCCTCGCCCCATTAACTGTTCTCCACCCACTTTCTTTCACTCAAGAAAAAAAAAAACGACCTGGAGACAAAGCTGCCCTTTCAGCCGTACTAACCGAGCACTCACTGAGCAGGAAACATCAACATGTGCAATTACAGAGCCTAAAAAACGCAATAGCTACTGATACAAATGAACCCCACTTAACTTATAATGGGAGTCCAGACTGAGTTTAAGTGGGATATAATGACAGTAATGCTCTATATATTCCATCTGCTGTGATGTTGCACGTTTTCTCGTGACTTTTTTTAGAGAAGCTGAAATCACCAGGCTTCAGTCGGCTTACTCCCATGCTCACTACATCCACACTTAATTCTCCTCTCACTCCGTCCGCACATGAACACATCATGAGGCTGAATGGATGCAGGAATGGTGAGAATGTCACATCTGAGTGGCTCAGGGTTTGACCTGCCCTCTCTGGTTTTGGCCTCAGTGGATTTAAATCTGAATAGCTCACAGTAAAGTGAACTACCTGGACCAGGCTTCAAAGGGGACATGGAGAGACTCTGTGGTGATATTGTGTTCGCAGCAATTGTCCCATATTTCCATTGCAATGTTTAGATTTTTCCACGTCTATGATATTTGTCCAGAGGATTTGGGACAAGGTGTGCCCACACAGCCATTGGCTATTTATACTGGACAGAGGTTGTGGGGGAAATTACTAAATTGTTTGACTAACTGAAAAAACGTTCACTCCAGCCCCGCCCCAGAAAGTCAACCGTCAACAAAACAACACCGTGCTGCACCACTGCAGTGACATGAACAGTGAACTACTGTATACTGTAGGTATGTATGTTCGGCTGCTGGGCAGATATTAGTTCTCTGATCCTCACAGGAGGAGCCACAGCAATGATGGATCGATGACAGAGTTTTTTTTCAGAGTCCTCATGGGATCAGCAGACATTTGGCTTTATTCATAAGCTCCTTTCACAACGGAGGCCACTCTTTGAATAGCACTGCAGTCTGAAAGTGGCAGCAAAGAGAGTAGCTAATAAAGACTGAAGGTCGTTGTTTGCTTTTGCTGTCCTGAGTGAGCAGGTTTTGTTACAGCGTTCTCTTCTTCTAGACCAGTGTATGGTTTTATTGACTGTGAACACAAGCATGTGCTGTTTTAACACGAGGAGAAAAAAAGTTTGCTGTTAAGAAGTTACGGATTCTCCATTTGGGCTTCTTCTTGGTAATATATAACATATAAAAGATAAATTACTGTAGTACTGTTAGAGTCGGTTTGCAACATGGAGCACCTTGCAGAATACTTTCATCTTTACCTTTATCATTTTATAAATACTTAATACTTTACCTCCAGATGTTCCTGTTTTACCTTGCCTGTACACACTTATCAAGATATTTTTGTATTATTAATAATGCTTTTTATTGGTGTATGTTGTTTCATGGCTTTTGTTGTTTTGTTTCTTTGCACATTTTTTGATTTTATTTTGTTTTTGTCACCTTATAGGCTACTTGTTCCAGTTGTTTCTTGTCTCCTGGACCTTTTAGTTTATGTTTCGCTCTGCTACACTGTAAATGAGGTCTCTACCTCAGTGTATGTCCAAATGTGTTGAAATAAATGATGATTACATGAAATTAATGAAAGTTCAATGGTGTAATAGATGCAGGAATAGCTTGGCGAGATAAAGACAATTCATGGCTGTTCATTAAATTACACATTATGAAAAGGATCCCTCATATTGATTTACCACCTGAACCTTCGGCGTCCCTCAGCTTTGCAGAGATGTAAAGTGAGTCTCAGTTCATTGTTCAGTCCAGACACGACGTTGCTGCTCTGGTTCACTTTCACTGTCATGCAGGATTGTTTTCAGACCTTCAGACACAGGCAGATGTTTTCAGATGCACAGTCAGAGAGCAGCTGGTAAGCAAAGAGAAACAGTTAGTAGCTAAAGAGCAGATATTTCCCTTGGGAGCTGGTGGAGACTAAACACAGAGCTAAAAGACCAAGAGGGAACCAGTGAGCTTTAGAGGTGTTGGACACAGGGCAGAGGCATTTTACATGTAGACTGTGATGTCAACCACACATTAATCCTGGTGTTGTCTGATTTATCCAAAATCGGGATGCGGGATGTGCCTGGAGAGTTCCTATCATGCTGGTTTGTGTCAAACATGCTTGTTGAAATGAAATAAACCTCTGCTTGCAAGAGAAACCTTTTAACTCTTTTTTTGAACATACTTCATTACAACAAAGACATTAGACATGGCTCACATGAACATTGACTCAGTTCACAGTTTCAGCAGGGGTTTTCCAGGCTGATGGACCTGTAGGAAGCTCTATTTAAACTCTACCAGAGAAGCTTCCCTGCAGTCAGGAAGTCAGCTTTCCACTGCTGAAAGGACTTTGTTAGGAAAATCTCTCATGAGAATTTTTGTTGAAAGCAGAGTGTGTTTATTTTTTCTTACCTTGTTCATACAGTATGAATGGCTGCTGTGTGCAGCTCTCTTCTTACCTGCACAACTCCAGTGAGTCTGTAGCTTCTGCTTGTACTGGAGATCAGGAATTAGCTCCTGATTCCTTTGGCACACAAGACTCATGTTCTTTACTGTAGCCTACATCGTGTCCCCAGGAAGTGAAACTTTCTGCAGAGTGTTTATTTTGGAGAACTTTGGAGGAGTGGAGGCGTCTTGGGTTTTACAGGATCAGGGTTAAGGGGTGAAACAAATATTGCACAGATAAACCAACAGTAACACAACATTGAGACTGCATTTGAAAGATGGTCAATAAGAGTATCGAGGAAAATAATGCAATGTGTCCTATAAATTAAATATAAGTTTTTTAATATGTTAGCAATAACAAATAAATAAATAAATAAAGCAAATTGGGTTGGCCTTTTAGCAAGATGCCCTGACACCCAGCTGTGCTAACAATGCTAACTGTAGCCGCTTGCCACCAAGGCATACTGATGGTCCCTGGAGGATGAATCCTAATCATCTTGAAAATGTAAGTGGCACATGGTTACATGTAAAGATCATTTTGAGAAGACAGGGCTGCATATCATACTTCCCCTACACATTTGCTAACACTTTCATGATGCATGCTGCGTTTGACCTGACACCACTGACCTGGGATCACATTTACAGCCATACCCCATGTTTGATAAAAACATCAAAAATGTTGGAGCTTGTTTCTGTCTTAAGGTTTGATCACAGGGCTGCTGGCACTGAGTCACTGTTAAGAAGATAACCTCTGCAACATTATGAAATGGCAGTTCATTAAAATTGCCGTGAGATACATTTGACAAAGCTTTATTGATGAAGGTTACTGGGCAAGTTCTTTCATGGTTTCTTTTTGATGTTTTTATGTAGATGTTCATTATTTCTGTGCCGTTAATGTGTCTGTGAGAAAAGTCATTGCAACCAGTGAATGCTTCTCGTTTCCTAAACCCATGAATTCAGAGTGGAAAACCACTGTGTGTCTAATTCGATGACAAAGCATTTTTTCCTCTGTGGGATCTGAGAGCTGTTCTTTTCTCCACTGGTCACTGGCTGATATTCTTTTTCAGCAGACGTAAAATCATGAAAGTCCCTGAAAGTACTGTACAGTTACAGTTTTCCCAAACAGGATATGCCTGAGTGCACGTCTCTGCAGGTTCAATCATGTCGGCTTTCTCTCAAAATGCGAAAGAATACTTAATGTGTGGACTTTAGGGTGTTTTTGACAGAACACTGTTTCCTTTTTTTTGACAGAGTACAGAACGGACTTTCTTCTCTCTCTAAGCAGAGATGGAAAACACAGCTGATAAAAGACGACGTCCAACCACAGCCAGACCACTGGCAGCCTGCATTTACCTGACACCCAGGTCATTAACCGCATGCGTTGCTCACATAGCTGCATGGGTGTTGAAACACGTGCCTTCAGAGTCTGAAAGAAGTCTTGTACATGTTTTATATAGTTTTCTGACACCATACACACCGCACCGGTCAAACAGGACATGTTCTCATGCAGGGATTAAATAACTTAGAGCCACTGTAGCTATTTGATAAATGGAGTTGCTGGAGGAACTCTCTATCTTGCTATCTCTTCACCACATGAAGAGATATGTGTGGCATACTAGAGATAATATAAGATGACATAAAGTAAACATCTACCTAATTTCTTATGTTTGTGTTTCAGTGTATTTAATCAGTCACATATCTGTTTGTTAGAAAGCGATTCAGATGAGAAAAAGGCTGGTGAGATGAAACCGTGATTCAACTTTGCAGCGTGTATAAGAAATGTATGTTCATTGGCTGCTTCATTTTTTCTTGTACTCTAAGATGCCCTTTAGAAATCTCAGGTCACATCCTCACTGAAGTAAATAAATCTGTGAAAGCTGTCAAAACCACTTTCCTCCATCCACCAGTTTTCAGATCAAAATGATATGAATTGCAGTCATGATTTGATGACTCCTCACTCATCATAGTTTTCACCAAACCAAAGAGAAAACTAGAGGAGCTTCTTCATGGTCACACTATGGTTTGACTCTGTTTCACAGCTGCAGATGGGCCACAATACCTGCAGTGGGCTTAAAACTAACTAAAGCTAACCCTAACTCTATGGAAAGATTAAAACCGAAAATAAATCAGTCTGTCTGTCAATCCTCAAATTCTCCTCCCTGCCTATGGACTTGGTTCTCATTAAAGATGCAAATCTGCAAGAACTGTTTCCAAATGTAGGCCTATGTCTTCATAACACAAACAAAAACAAACACACACAACAATATGTTGCAACAGATGTTGAGAGATAACGCAGAAGCTTTAGAAAATGTTACTCAAAAAAAGATGAAACCATGCATTTGTCAGGGACTATTTTCAGCTGTGGATTAATATATATATATAGTTGGTGGCTTAGTGAGTATTTGGGTCAGCATGGCAGTGGATGTGCAGGGCCCCCTGGGCAGCAGTGTAGTCTCATTAGTAGACAGAAGCCGCCCAGTGAAATAAGATTATACCAAAAAAAAATACCTGCCATAGAATCAATTCATTGTGCACTATCTTTACCCTCATGTGGAAATTTCCAAATGCCATGCCTCAAACTACGAGCTTAAGGTTATTTCATCCACATGGCATCACCTGGGTGGTTTAAGAAACAACCTGAACAGCCAGCCAGAGGTGAGACAAGTTGCTGATGTTGTTCTACGGTGTGGAGCCCAGCGGCTGCTGCAGGGGCCCAGAGACCAAATCATCCAAGAAACTGGAATTCATAATGAGAAACCTTGTCCTGGTCTGACCTGTTGCTGTAAGTCGCAGAGAGTGTAACACCCCTGACTCAAATGGCAAATGGAAACCATATGAGGCAGGTATAGGCAGCAGAGGGCCTCTTTACAGAGGGTCTTTGTGAGAGCAGTGTGTGGGAGGTAGGCTATAGGCTAATGCAGGAGAAGATGGGGATCATTTAGATTCATCTGACTGAGAACCCTAAGCTATACCTCTTCACCTCATACACCATAATCTATACTGTCCCATGTAGGCTAAAAGCCCAGGTGATACAAGACAAACACCACATGTCCAGGTAGTCCAGTTTTAGGGCCAATTGGAGCTTATTATTTCAACAAAATGCAGAGAGGTAAAACGTTTTATTTTCATCCTGACAATATTTGTAGAAGTGGGTGCGTCTTCTCTTCTCCATGCCCTGTTTGCTCTCTGTTCACTTACAAAATGCTCTTTTCATGAGCAGCATAGTGGCCCACTGTGACCCTGTGAAGTGTACAGCAGCAACAGCCCCAGCTGGCCCGCACACAGGTATGTCATGGACAGGGTGGCGGCCAGGAGGCTTAGAGACATGCTGACGTCAGTGTTGACTCTTACATCAACGGCAGCAGCACGTTGGCGGTTTACTGAAGGAGCCGTCTTTTTGGAAAAATGCTGAGTTTTGGGAGGAGTTGGGTTTATACAGCACAGTGGAATCACTGAAGTGTGCCTGCCCTGGTAGCCTCCTAGGTGTTAAAGTGGCTGCATGAGCAACAGTAATGATTGTGGTAGGCTATCAGAAATGACCAGTAGAAACACATTTAAAGTACAACAACAGATGCAAATGCTATTTCACTGTGGGGTTACACCCACCAGTTCCATTGGTGATATGAGAACAAAACCTCCATTATATCATTTAAATATATAATGGTACCTTTGGGTACCTTTGTGATTATCGTTTCATGTTTGTAGGCTATAGCCTACTGTAGGCTAGTCATTATCTTTGTGCTGTTTTTATTTTTTATTTTTTGCAATCTCATAGGCCTCTGCTGTTTTGGGCCCTTATCTAGCTACCCTAAGTTAGAGCAGGTGTAAGCATGTATATAAATGTGCATATGTGAAGGATAATGTAGGAGCCTAATTCAGAAAACTCTAGGTCCGTCATGTTATGTTGATAACAGTTGTGCTGTGTGACAGCAGGGTAAGAGTTGTTGTTTATCTCACACCGCCGACGTTTCCCTCCCGCTAGTCTCAACGCTGCCTCTAGAGGGCGCCAGAGCGCTTCCGCCGCGGGCTTCAGATCTGGCTGAGGTCGCTGTTTATTGGCTGGTTGGATTGTTGGGCCACACCCTTTTACGATGGTTCGCTTCTCCTATTGGTGGATTTGCACGTCCGTCGTCAGTGCGTCAAACCTGAAAAAATTAAGATTGGTTTCACTGGCAAACTGTGAGGAGTAAAGGAAGCAGGCTGATGGCAGCGACTGAATCCCTCCAGCTACTCTGTGAGTTCACGATTAAATGTCTCTCTCTAGTCGAGAAAATAAGGTTGAGCGCCTACGGTCTAAAGCCTTAATGTGAATAACAGCACAGATATGTAGTGATCGTCCCAAATGCAGGCCCTGGAAGACCTGTCTCCATAGCTTGGATACGAGTTAGCTGAATGCTAACAGAGGCTAATACCAGCTAAATAGCTCTACGCTGCTGGTTGCTAACGGTTATTTCATCGCCAGGTGACGACGTAGTGGCGTGGAGATTGGTTTTACACACTAACATCACAGTTGAATTATCGTAATTTTGTGGTTCACGCTTGTAACGTTACGGTGTCTCCGGCTTCGTAATTTGACGTCCCTTCCCTTTGCCATAATATTGGACATAACATCAGCCAAGTGTAGCTGCAGAGAAGTAACGTTAATGTGACGGTAACGACAGACGTTAGTGTCAGCTGCAGGTCATCGTCAGCTGATTGATTTGATTTTGAGTCAGTGTAACGTCCCGCCTCGTGTCTTGAATTCCCATGGTTAAACCTGTCCAGCAGAGACATCAGGTGCTGCTCTTGTTTTTCTGAGAATAGCTGACACCCGTGAGCTAGTGCAACTGAGGTGTGTTGCTTTTCGTTCACCCAGTCGATGTAATAGCGTCTACAGACTGAATACAATTGCATGCACTCGTAGTAAGTAACATGCAAATGTGCTAGCCAACGTACCGGTAAATAGAAAGGGAAAAAAAGGGGGGGAGAAATGATGCCATGAAAAGATGTTTAGTTTCCTGCTTCCCCAGTCTTCCCCAGTGCACCTGCACACAGTTGTTCAGAGACTTGGCAGGCAGGTTGTTGCAGCATCTTGGAAACCTGCCAGTGCCACAGGTCTTCTGAGGATTTAGGCTGTCTCGGCGTCTCCTGTCTCTTCATGTGATCACAGACTGACTGCATGCACGATGCTGGTCGAGGTCGCGGCTTTGTAATGGTCCAGACCATCTGTTACAGGACTCCCTGTTCAGACACCTCCCTGATGGTGTTGTGCAAATAATCTTAACATTGTTGAGACACTTGCATTAAAGATCAATCAATCATTTGATTTAAACACCTCAAAATAATCAGACAGTGAATGAATAAAAAGTTGCAACCTTGAACGTAGTTCAAATTTTACCGTTTATTTCTCCAGTTTTTCTCCAGTAGTTTACTTGAGTAGATGGTACAGATACCATTTTCTAATTGGCTCCTGCATGCAACTCAAGTAGTCTACTATACAATAACTGTTGAACTCGGTATTCATTCTGCTGAGTCAAGTAGACAAATGCAAAGACAGAGCTTAAAAATTCTTATCAGCCATTTTGCAAGAAAAGGGAGTATTCATCGCTAAAGAATAGCGATAGGTGGTATGTAGAAATCAAGATTTTGCCATAAATCAACACCCAAACTCCCACTTCACTCTATTAATAAAAGTCTGTTTAGGCAGCAACATTCCGTCACTGTTGGTATTTGATATTCTCTCTAAAGTTTGAGTACAAAAGGCTCTGACAGTCATGAATAAGATGATAAATAGTTTTATTGAAATGAATCCTGACTCCTGGCACAGATTCAGGCTCCAGTGGAGTAGATCCTGGTGCTCTGCAGTAGATCTGTGAGTCTGGCCCGGCAAGGAGGCCTGAGCCAGGGTTCAAGGTGGGGTAGAGGTGGGATAAAGTGGAGAGAGGTGAAAGAGAGAACCAAAATCACAGGCAGTAATTGCATGGACGAAACACTTAGAAGCAAAAAGGAGAGAGAAGAGGCTAAACACGAGTGAAATGTCGGCTTTTCTCTCTCTCATTGTTAAACTATGGTACTCTTCCACTTGTAACACCACTTCCACTTGGAAGTACTCGGTGGATTAATCAACAATGGGAATGAATGTTGTTGTTGCAGACAGTCCTCCTAAATGGTATCTGATGAATAGTTGTAGTTTCCTCTTGGCAAACTTCCACATTCTTTTAGGTTTATTAAAATCCTCCCTGGAGTGTGTCAAGGTCAACAATAACATGTCATATTTTTTTCTTTGCTGCATAAAATGGATACGCAGGCTTTTCTCCCCACATCAGACTTACATGTACGTAGCATGAAATGTAAACTGCATGGCCGGTCGCCTCAAGTCTCATAAAATAAAGAGGACACAACCTCTGTGTCCACACTGGGAGCTGTGGGCCTGTTTGCATCTTGAGCAAGCAGGTGTAAAAGAGGAGATTAACTGTTATGCTCAAGCTCTGAAACACTAATCCACTTAGTCATGGAAAGAGTTTATTTTGAATCGACCCAGCACCAAAATGGGTGTGAGAATGAGTTTCTGTACCAGGCAGCAGGTAAACATTAATAAAATGGGTATACTTAACCATTACTTCTAATGCACCCGTTCAACATCAAGGTATACTTGAGTAATAACTATACTAAATGGAAAAATTAAATCATCGCAAATTATTTATTTACCTGTGAAAAACAGCAGTTATTTTTTTTCCCCACATATCCTCTTTAACCCTTTTAATGACACTTTCCAAAGAACGTTTAATGATGGTGCAAGACACCATAAGGCATAATTAAGGAAAGGGCTCTAATTATTAACTAATGATTGTTTTCATTTGAGAGGCCTGAAACAGTTAATTTTGGCATGTTTGTGGAGGAAAATTACTTTCTGTCTTATTATAACAAATCAGTTATTGATTATAGTCATTTCAGACCCAAGTTAATGTATTACCCACATTGTTTACTGTTATGGTTACTGTACATTTGGATCCCAGGAGGATTAGCTGAGCACTGAGTTTTTAGGTCAGGGGGACTTTAAATAAACAATCAAAATGTGTGGAGGAAACTTGTTCTTATTTGTGTTCCCTCAGCTTGAGATCCCAAAAAGCTTTGGGCAGTTATTAGGTTGTTTATTATCTCACATGGACCCAGTCTTGGCTGCTGATGCTAAAAACAATATTTTCCACTGTAAATAAATAGTTGTTCTGGCTCTTGAGTGACTCAGCCTAATGAAGTTAAGTGTTAGGCTAGTTGTTCAGATGCCTGTGAGAGCAGCAATTATTTGTGGTTTTTCTACAGTACAACTTGTCCTGCCTGTCACCATAACTGACTAGTGTTAGTGGCGATGCAGATGAGAGCTGATGCAGCGTCAGGGTTAAACGGGTTGTAACAGTAGAGTAAGTGCTGCAGTAATTATTGCTCAAGGCTCAGCACAAGGCCACTTCTGCTTAAAGGAATGGTGTAGTGGTGGCTGGCATGTGCCATGTTGGACATGGTGTTCTTTTAACCACACAGGTCAACATAATGAAATTGAATTGGAAAGAAACCAAGAGTTGTGTTTATTTATTTAATCTACAACAAGGGATTATTTTCATATTGGTAATCTTTTGTGATTTTTTTTTTAGAATTCAGCGGTTACAATTTTTGTGTCTGTACTGTAGGTTAGAAAATGTCAAAATGGCTTTTCCAACAGTCTAATTTGAAGACTTTAATGGTTTAGTTTGTCCAACCAAGACACTCCCGCAAATATTTGACATTCTTTAAGGATGACTAAAACAAATATCAAAATAGTTGGTTGATTGACAAATGAATTAATTAACAAATTGTTGCAGTTCTCATTTTTTTCACCCAAAGCATAGAGATGTTAGGACATTTTTAGCATTACAGTACTGCAAAATTAAACTTAAGAAGAAGAAAATCTTAGTGTGACATTTGTCACAAATTAACTCTTATACAGAATGTTTCGAACCAACATTGTCCACAACAAAAACAGTGATCAGTAGTGAAAAACATAATATTTCAACGAGGAATTTGTATTTACAGACACTGAGTCTGAAAATATTGTGTGATGTCTTTGTCAACAAGTCTGGTATAATGAAAATGAAATGCATGAATGACGTTGGATGTTTTCTTTCTCTTGTAGGATTCTTGCTACAAATGGAGGAAAGGACTGTCATCAGATAATCGGAGCTTCAGGCTCCAAGTTGCTGAAGACTTGTCAGAAACCCAAGCTGGTCATATGAGATGTGAATTTGGTGAATGAAGAATGAGGAACATGAGGAACATGAGTAACGACGTCATTGCAGACGACTGACCAGCTCCATTATTTCTCGCATATCCTCTTCTGCTTGAGCCCTGCTCATCTCGTCTCATCCTGCTCGTCTACCTCACACACCTTCACCAATTGGCTCTGCTGTCCACCCCAGACAGAGTGGACCTGTCCCTTCCCCCAGGCCTTGTGCCGTCCCATCAGCGGCCCGCTCCGGCGGTGGTTTGGCGTAAGATGGCGCGGTGGGATGCTGAGGGCAGCCGCGGAGGACTGTGATGTCAGAGCCCAACAGCCCGGGCGAGAGCCGGCGTGGCGCTCCCAGATTCTTCGTGGGCTGCGAGGACGATGAGAGCGAGGTCCTGGAGGACAGCATGAGGACAGACATGGAGCTGTATGAGGACGATGAAGACACAGACTCGGTGGGAGGCTGTTGTCATTGTCATTCCATGTGACCTCTTAACTAGACTTTGCTCAGCCTTGCTCCACGTAGATTGACCGAGTAGTCATCAGTGGAGGGCTTTCAGTTAATAACAGCTATAACAGAGAAACGCAACTGTGTTCTTGACAACCAGGTGTCATGTTTTTGGGTTGAACTTGTATTGTTCTGTCCAATTCTTTTGATTCTCAGTCAATATTCACTTGAACTTGAGGATCAACTGGTTAAAGTTTGAACGTCAACCCATGATTTCTTTTACCAATTCTGACACAGTTTAGCACAAATATCCAACAGGATAAGTGAAGTGATGAAGTGTTAACATTTTATATCCAAAAGGTAAAAAGTCACAACTTCACTGTGACATCATCATGTGAATAGAAAAACGCCTTTGGCTACTACTGAATACTGTAACTCAGGAAGGAGAATAATCCAGTTATAAAGAGCAAGTTATACCATGTTGCATACCTAATACCTCATCATGCCTTTTGTGTTAACACACTAGATTTGATATAAATCAGATTGAAAATGTACAACAGTGTGGATGGTCTAAGAAAGTCAGAGATACAGCAGTACAAAGTCTAACCATCTTTATGTTCTGTCCTCGTATGAGGAACAAAGCTACCATTGTTTGTATTTCTTCTACCCGCAGACAGATCATTAAATAGTCGCTTTCCTCTCCCTCTCTTCTCTCCAGCCCCCGGAGCGACAGATCATGGTGGGGATCTGCTGCATGATGAAGAAGTCCAAGTCCAAGCCAATGACCCAGATCCTGGAGAGGCTGTGCAGGTTTGAGTACATCACTGTGGTCATCTTCCCAGAGGACGTCATCCTCAACGAGCCTGTGGACAAATGGCCTCTGTGTGACTGCCTCATCTCCTTTCACTCTAAGGGTACAGCACACACACAAATGCATACCTGACACCGCGTCTTGACATACAGCAAGCGTGCGAAACGGTGACGAAAACTTGCGCGAAGTTGTCCCGATATGCAGCGTGACGATTTTGTTGCGAGTATATTCTATTGGGTCAGAATCCAAACCAATCGAATTATCGAGGGATGTACAGAAACTTGCGGCGCTATTTTGAGATTCCTGGCATTTCCTGGTTGCCGTTTTTCACATCTTGGAATGTTTTTTAAATTGTATTCTTTTCATATTCTCCTCTCTCTGATAACTTGCTTGTCAACAGAAAGCAGCGTGTACTTTTCAGCCAATAAGAAGTGTTTAGGGGCGGGACACCGCCGCGAAATGTCGTCCAGATAGAGACAGAGTGAGGGATTTTTTCAGGGTTGAGCTACATCGCTGGACAGAGCGATATCGCTCGCGGCACGTCAGGACAGGCTGATTGAAAAGTACAAATTCTAATCACTTTTCCTCGCTCGCTCGCGCCACTGTCGTGTCGCTGTATGTCAGGACAGGGTGTGAGAATACAGTGTTTTTTTAGTAGTAGTAGCAATAGGCCGGTCCTCACAAATCCTCCTCCAACCAGCCCCTACTAAGTGAATGTAGGGGAAACACTGGAGTGACAATACACTCATTGTGTTTAAGAGGAAATAAATACATTTCACAGATGCATGTTACTTGTTCTGTTTATAGCCCGAGTGGTCATGTGGGCATCTTATCAGACACCCAATCAATTACCCACTAAATAGAGTATCTGTCTTGTAATACAGTGCTAGCATTATGTGTAGTCCAGTTTTAGTCTGTCGACCTCTGTGGGAGTGTCTCAAGTGTTTCTCTTTTCTCTAATAATGTCTCATTAGCCAGATCTCTTAAAGGACAATTCCAGGCAAATTGAACCTGGGGCTGTAGATTTTCTTTTTAATGTCTCCTGTTAGGCAGTAGTTTTGTCTGCCTCCGCATTGCCACAATGGCGTTTAATGGGAGCGAACGGATCTTAGGCTGTTTACATCCCACAAAACCACTTTTTTTTTTCCCCCAGACAACGTCAGATGGCTATTCAAACATATACCGAGGGGTTTGTTTACTTCAAGAAAGCCGACATGTTTGTAAACGGAGCTGTAATACAAAGTCTTGCGAGAGAGTCAAGTTGCACGATCAGTATGTTTACAGGTCGTCTGAAGCTCCTGTTTGTTTTATCAACAAAGGAATATCAATTCGGAGGAACTACGTTTTCGTAGCAGTAAGAGTAAATCTGGATATTGTTTATTCTGCTTGTAAACAAGTGCATCATTCAGTCATCATCGTCTATGAGCTTAATTTACTGAAATGTTTCTATGCATGTCAACTAGGCTTCCCGCTGGATAAAGCAGTGAGCTACGCCAAGCTGAGAAACCCTCTGCTCATCAATGACCTGAACATGCAGTACTACATACAGGACAGGTAATTCTACCTACCTAAAATGAATGTTATAGTATTATTTGGAATTATACATTCAAAGCAAAGTGAGGCAATCATATTTTTCTGATCAATGTCATTTTATTTATAATTTTGAATAGGAGAGAGGTGTATCGCATCCTGCAGGAGGAGGGGATTGATCTGCCACGCTATGCTGTGCTGAACCGAGACCCAGATAAACCAGATGGTCAGTCTACACAAGTCACCCCTTATTGATGTATCGCTTTACGTTGCTAACTTAACATGGGGACAAGACAATACACTGTCGAGCATTCACTCCACACAGCTTAGAGTGTCTGTCCATGCAGCATCTCAAGGCCATTAATTTTAAGAGTGCATTGGTTTTATTTCAGCTTGTGGATAAATATAGTATCAAATGTGAAGCAGTTGCAAGTGTCCCATACTTAAGTGCTGTGATATGATGGGTCTGGCATTCAAATGCTGTTTTTACACAGTGACGTATGAGACAGTCCCTGGACTGATAAGCGATCAGATGTTTTACGTCCCTAATGACTGTTTTAAAACAACCAATGAACTTTGAACACATGGTTTAGAGTGCAGAGCTGCTTCACAGGGCTCAAGTGTAAACACTGAGGGGTCAAATGTTGTCTCCATAAATTATCTGTGGCACTAAAAAGAGGCTTCCTGGCAAACATGAATATAATATTTCCTGTATGTGTGTGTCTCAGAATGCAACCTGGTGGAAGGGGAGGACCACGTGGAGGTGAACGGAGAGATATTCCAGAAGCCTTTTGTGGAGAAACCTGTCTGCGCTGAGGACCACAATGTCTACATCTACTACCCCACCTCTGCTGGTGGTGGCAGTCAGCGCCTCTTCAGAAAGGTCCCTCCTTTGATCCCTATAGTGTTTTTTTTTTTTTTCTGTGCATAAGTCTTGACCAAAACACTTTTCCAGCTGAATGATCCAAAATCCACCGCGAGTTAAAATGAAACAGACCCAACCTTCCTGTGTTCCCAATCAAAGAGTCCTTGTGTGTCTGAAGTAACAGCTCTCATGTTATATTTGGAAAGTGTTACAGGCCCGCGGCTGTTCTTGACATTTCAAATGTGCACCTCTCTTTTATCTGTTTAGTAATAATGGCAACTGTTAATCAACTGAACTGTCTGAAACAAACCTGCACCACTTCATAGCTTCTCTTGTGATGGTGCATGAGACTATTCCTGTGCCAGGGGAAGAGCATTAATGATAAATCAGGCTCACAGTTGTCAAACATAGACCTGCAACCTTTAATTCAGAGTGTGATGGTGCTCTGTGACTTTTGTAGATTGGGAGTCGAAGCAGTGTGTACTCACCGGAGAGCAGTGTGAGGAAAACGGGCTCTTACATCTATGAGGAGTTCATGCCGACAGATGGCACTGATGTTAAGGTAGAGTATTGATTAATTGATTATTATGAACACTGCTGTGACTCATTTCTGAAATGCAATATGAGACACTTGAAAGAGACATAATGTGTTGGTTGTGGTTCAGGAAAACATTTGTTTTTCGCCAGTAGACAGTGTTTTATACTTCTGGAGCCAGTGGTCTAGGCCAGATGAATAACAACTACATCACAGCAACATGAACCTATATGGTTGTAATTGTATCCGAGAGTGTCCGGTGTTTCTGTGTAAGGTGTGGCGATATAGTTCAGTTCAACCTGTAGGATGAACTTTTAAAATAAATGACCGTGACTGAGACAATGTTTGGTGGCCTCAGGTGTACACTGTGGGGCCAGACTATGCTCATGCTGAGGCCCGGAAGTCTCCTGCTCTGGACGGGAAGGTAGAGAGAGACAGCGAGGGCAAGGAGGTCCGCTACCCAGTCATGCTTTCAGCCATGGAGAAACTAGTGGCCCGTAAGGTTTGCTTGGCATTCAAGGTAAGAAAAGGCATGTTAATGTAGTGTAGTTATTCTTTCATTGTGGACTGATACTGTTGCACAGTTTGTCCACATCACTGACGGAAATCTTGTCCACTCTCAATGCAGCAAACTGTTTGTGGCTTTGACCTTCTCCGAGCCAATGGACACTCTTATGTGTGTGACGTCAACGGTTTCAGTTTTGTGAAGAACTCAATGAAGTACTATGACGACTGTGCCAAGATCCTGGGGTACCAGCTTCAGTTTTTGTCCACCTGACCAGTTCCTGCTGAGCTTGCCTTGATCAATCGATCACTGATTATTTTTCCGTTTTTGTCTCTTTGTGGATCTTCAGGAACATTGTGATGCGTGAGCTGGCTCCTCAGTTTCAGATTCCTTGGTCCATCCCTACTGAGGCAGAGGACATCCCCATTGTTCCCACCACTTCAGGGACCATGTGAGTCATTACAGTAGAAAGTGAAAGACAGAAAAAACTGTTCAAGCACAATGTATGTTTGTAGGTATAAGTTTTGTGTTAGTACATTTCTAAGACACTCAACTGTTTCCCCTCACACTTACTCTTCAGGATGGAGCTGCGCTGTGTCATTGCTGTCATTCGACATGGAGACAGAACACCTAAACAGAAGATGAAGATGGAAGTTCGCAACCCAATGTAAGCCTTCTCTGCATTATTACCCTCCTCTACTGCAATTACAGAGTGAAGGCTTTCATTAAATTAAATTATTCTTCAATTTGTCTTCCAGGTTCTTTGATCTGTTTGAAAAATACGGAGGATACAAAACGGGGAAACTAAAGCTGAAGAAGCCAAAACAATTGCAGGTAACAATACATCAGACTTAGAACAGTTGTAGTATGTTTGTTTTAACTCTTAACTCACTTTACCTCCTAGTCTGTGTGTGACTAACTTTGTGTGAACAGCTGTATGTCTCTAGTAAGACAGCCTGTTGCTCTGACCCTCAACAGGAGGTGCTGGACATCACGCGGCAGTTGTTAGCAGAACTGGGACAGCACAATGACTGCGAGATAGAGGAGAAGAAATCAAAACTGGAGCAGCTGAAGACTGTTCTGGAAATGTAAGTGGGCAGGAAACTGGGTCACTTCATTAACCATTAGTGCCTCATTTTATATCTAGCTCATTAATTGACCCTTCACTAAGCCCCGCCCCCCTTGATTACTGTTGCTACACCGGTCAAACTTTCACTCCCAGCAAATGCTCCTGGCATAAGAAATATAGAGTTTTCAGCAATATTGGCATCGATTTCAAAGGAAATATCAGCAAATTTCTGGATAAACTGTTCTGAGATATCAGAGAGAGGAAGTCACAAAGATCATTCATAGTTTTCAGTGACATGACTCGCACAGGAGGCTAAAACATCTGTGCAACGACATGACTGGACTCTGTACAGAGCAGCAATAAGGACTGTTCATTTTCCCGTCTTGCAACCCAGGAAGACTTAGGTCATCTCACTGATATCAGTCAGTGAAACAGTCCCTGCCTGAAAGCCCGGGTAAAAGCCTTAAAAGTACAGCTGTCATTTGGGAGGTGAACGTAGGGTTTCCCCCATATTTATAACACTTGCTCAAGTCGAAAAAAAAAAGTTAAAAACCTATATATGTTGGTTTTGTAGTTTGACTGTGTTTGCATTTGGCCTCCATCTATGCTAATGAAAAACATGTTTTAAAAGGTCGCCCTCTGACATATGAAACTACAAGATCGTCTGTTGTGTTGTGGCCCCAGTGTGTATTCTGTATATATCTGTACACAGAGGAATTACAGATAATGTGAAACATTATTTGAGCAGGAATTGTACAAGGAATATACAATATATTGCATTATACACTGTGGAAAAAACTAACTGGAGCTGAATATGGCAGATGCTGGTCCTGTTTCTACAGTAATCAAAGCTACACTGTTTGCAATCAACCTAGACGACTTAATGGCCGACCCAAAGGAGAAAAACGTGTATTCATAAAAAGTTTTTCTTTTTTTTAAATGGTTCTGGGTTTGTTTGTTTTTCTAATCCCAATAAAGGTATGGCCACTTCTCTGGGATCAACAGAAAAGTACAACTAACTTACCTGCCCCATGGGCAGCCCAAAACCTCCAGTGAAGAAGAAGGTAGGAAGATATAAGGCAATGCTTTCATCATCTACTCATTAGTAAGTTGCCAAACTCAAGGTGGTTGAAAAAACCTGAGGTCAATGCTGAGGATCTTGATTTGGTTTCAGACACACGTAAAGAGGGCCCGTCTCTGCTTCTGGTGCTGAAGTGGGGTGGGGAGCTGACTCCTGCCGGCAGAGTGCAGGCTGAGGAGCTGGGGAGGGCCTTCCGCTGTATGTACCCAGGAGGACAAGGTGAGAGTGTTTTCTTTCTGATATAATGTGATGTAGTTTTCCTCATACCGGTAATTCCTCCTGCTGTTTGCTGTCACCTGCATGTCTGGATCATATTAGTATTAAGTTATAGAGGCTGGACAGTGAGTTGTGTGAGCGTCAACATGGCAGAGTTTTTTAAGGACATTGGCAGGTGTCCATATGTCTGTGGACAGACTTTGTCAAAGCTATAGCATTACCTTGAAAGATACAACGATGAGTTTGAAGATGGGTGAGGTCTCATCCCAGAGTGCTCAGTAGTCTAGTAGTAGTATATAATAATGTTTAATTAATTACGTTTTGTCGAGCAAACTGATATAATGCGCGGGCACTCACTTTTGATGGGGAAATAAACCTCTGTATAAAACAAAGATCTGTTTACAATGCAAGTGTCAGCCAGCCACATATTCTGAAAAATCTGAAGCAGAAAAACATGTACAGACTCAAAACCACTGTTCTCACTCCTGTTGTTATAAAGAGGCTGTGGCTTCATGTTTTAGTGACTTTGAATTGCTTATTTTGCCACCACAGTGAACAGTCACTGATCCATTTAAGGTCAGAGTGAGAGACAAGAGGAGGGACACCAAAAGTGGGTCAAAAAGACCATTATACTACGTGTTTTTAGTCTTGAGATTATATAAACAAGCTAATCTGGTTTAACTCACTTCTAATAGGTGTGCACATATCATAGATCAGAGACATGGCTCTGAACAAAGTAAATAAAGTTCAAGAGTGACAAATTGAACTCCAGCTTCAAAGAAAACGGGAACAAAACCAAGGGAATATGAGGATTGAAAGGTGCATTCATCTTCTTACACAAAGGTTGTTGAGGCACCGAGAACATGAGATGTTAGGACTGAGACATAAACAAAGAAAACTTGGAGCAGGAAAGAGACTCTCTTCAATAAGGCAAGGCAAACAATCACAGGACATTCAGAGTGGCAGTTGGAGTACGGAGAATTCAGCCAGCTCTTGTGCAAAGTGTTTTATAAAAGATCCCTGCTTGGGGTCAGTGAATGCCAAGGTTGTGACATCATGTTGCAAACTCTGTGCCTATTACTATTACTGAAGTTTGCAGCAGGTTATGGTAAACTTCGAACCAGCGGTGTGAATGTCAGTTCATGCACTGATACTGTTTTGTCGGTTCTGTCGTCTTGTTAGGAGACTACGCTGGATTTCCAGGCTGCGGGTTACTAAGGTTACACAGCACCTACAGACATGACCTGAAAATATACGCATCTGATGAAGGCAGGGTACAGATGACGGCTGCAGCTTTTGCAAAGGTATGACGTTTAAAGCACCAGTCTAAAGCATGTTGTTTTTCAACGTTCTCATGCAATTGTGACTTTGTCTGTGAATTTTTAGCTTGTTGCTCTCAGATAACAGTTGTAGACTTTTGTGTCCCTCTTCATGGAAAATTGCTCCTTTTTAGTTCATTTGTTTGATATGAAAGTATTGGCCATACTTTGCCTCAAAGATGTTGCACAGATTACCATTTGTCTCTGTATGTCCATGCGAGCAGGGTTTGCTGGCTCTGGAGGGTGAACTGACACCAATCCTGGTGCAGATGGTAAAGAGTGCCAACATGAACGGGCTGCTCGACAACGACAGTGACTCGCTGAGCAGCTGCCAGCACCGTGTCAAGGCCAGGCTCCACGAGATTCTGCAAAAGGACAGGGACTTCACTGACGAGGACTACGACAGGGTGATTAGCTTAATGTGTTTACCACAGAGCTTCAGCAGTTTTCTGTTCTGTGAGGGCCTGATGGGAGGATGAGGAAACACTGAGAAGCACTGTTGTAAATCAGCAGAGCACATTTTCTGCACACATGAAGGTTTGCATCATGTGTCATGACCTGTTTTGTAGCTGTTCTTTTTTTTCCCCAGCGTCTGTCTGCGACCTTTTGGATCAGTGCAATCATTTACAGACTGCAGCTGAGCAGAGCGGTCAGCCTGTACTTCACATTGAGGGATTGAGATTTACTTAAGTACTTAAAATTCACCCTTAGACACAGCCACAGTCTGTTAATGAGTCAATCATGCTGATAGATAATCACTATGTTTTGTTTAAAATCCCAGCAGGTTGATGTGACAACATACAGTGTCCCTAAACTGCAAAAGTGGAGCTGCCCACAGGGCAGTAAGTCCTATGGTTGTGGTTAAACTCAGCTGCACACGTTTGTTTGCGTGTTAAGAATCAAACTCCCCAGCGAATTGTGGCTTTAAATAGTAATCTATTCTCATTTCTCTACTCAACCAATTCAAGAATGTTTTTGGGTAAATTCTTCCCATAGTTGAACCCAGCGAATGATATGTAGAGACAGGCGGTTGCTTTTCAGCTGTGGTGCCTAATTGTCTGAGCCCACACATCCTTTGATCATTCAGAGGATTACTAACCTGTCAGAGAGCAGAGGGATTTTATTTCTTCAGCTAACAGTTTTCAGAAAAATTATGCACCTTTATTTTGTTGTGTTAAAGCCAATGACAAAGCTTCAAAGATTAGTCAGGTTTAACAACCCAGAGCTTTTGGTGTCTTTGAAATGTGAATGTAATCACTATTCATCAGTTCTACCTAATTGTCTTTGTCTTTCTTTTTTCTTTGTGTGGAAACAGCTGGCCCCAAACTGTAGTGCCTCTCTGGTGAATTCAATGAAGATAGTTCAGAACCCAGTGGCTACATGTGACCAGGTCTATGCCCTCATCCAGAGCCTCACCTCCCAGATTCGCAAAAGAATGGAGGACCCTAAGTCAGCTGGTGAGCAAACTCCTCTAGAAGGATGTCAAGGGCTAAAACTTTTTTTTTTGACATGCCACATATTTCCTTCGAGTTTGTGCAACGTCGTGCACGTCATGCACGTCCGGGCGCACAGCTCCACAGACCTGTCTGTCCCATTGTGTCCCGGTGCCCGCTCGGGCAGGTTTTCCTACTGTTTCCCACGGAACTGTGCCCCGTTTGAAGGGTGAAGGAAGCCGTGTGTGGAGAGACGTCGCCTCCGATATGTAGAATGTGTATTATAGAAGAGAAACACACATTTCAGGTCAGCCTCATATTTAATAGAGGGGCAACAATGCTTGTAATATTCTCAGCTATCAAGATGTGCCCCTTTGGAGTCTATGATGATGATGATAATAATAATAATAATAATAATAATAAGAGTGGACTAATGCAGAGGGACTGACTGAAAAGACTATAGAGCAAGAAGAGCTCAAGTACACATACACACACACAGGCCACAAATGACAAAATGTTGTGCTCACATGATAGTCGTGGAACAACCCCACATTTAAAATCACTGCTCCACCTCTGCCCTTTGGTATAACTGTTCTTCTCTCTCTGACCTCCTCCTCAGACCTGCAGCTGTACCACAGCGAGACTTTGGAGCTGATGCTGCAGCGCTGGTCCAAACTTGAGAGGGATTTCCGAATGAAGAACGGTCGTTATGACATCAGTAAAATACCTGACATTTATGACTGTGTCAAATATGACGTCATCCACAACGCTACTCTCGGCCTCGAGGACACACTGGAGCTGTTCAGACTGTCTCGAGCTTTGGCTGACATTGTCATCCCACAGGTGAGAGAAAGAGGAAATGGAGGGAAGACAGGACAGGGGTTTCTAAAACAATCCAGAACGAGTTTAGAACTTGAAAGGTGCACAGTTATCAAAGTTACAACATTTAATACTCAACAAAACAAACAAAAATTTTACAAAAGAAACTTTTTAGTCAAATTTTATTTGAAGGTAAAAAAAGTTCTTCAGGTATGTAAAAAAAAAAAGTATATATTTACAGTGCGGCATACACCTTGTTCTAAGCCTGAAAATAAGTGTCCTAATTCACTTCACCTTTTACATCTAATAATAAAATGTGTGATTTTGTGAAAAAAAAGTTTCCAGTTTCCATATGCTGTGATACAAGACATGTCAGAGGTATTACCAGTTCAGTTACTGTAGCTTTAGGAAACTTATTTTGATCATTTTGTTGTCTTTCTTCTCTGCAGGAATATGGCATAAATAAAGTGGAGAAATTGGACATAGCATACGCCTACTGTCTCCCACTGGTCAGAAAGATTCAGCTTGACCTGCAAAGGACCCATGAGGACGAATCTGTCAATAAACTACATCCTCTGTGAGTCTAGGATCATAACCCCAGGAGTACTATTCATTTACTACAAGCCTGTCTGCATAGAAAGACATGAAAAGTGTGCGAGGGAAGGGGCGGCGTTTAGCTCACTGGGTAGAGCTGCCGCCCCATGTTGAGGCTCAGTCCTCGGTGCAGGCGGCCCCGGTTCGAGTCCCGCGTCGGACGGCCCTTTCCTGCGTGTCATTCCCCCGCTCTCTGCCTCCCCATTTCCTGTCTCTCTCGACTGCACTATCAATTAAAGGCAATAAAAGCCCAAAAAATATACTTTAAAAAAAAAAAAAAAAAAGTGTGCGAGGAAGAAAAGCATCAAATACACAATGATGTAAAAAATAATACATTTTTAAACAGATTTGGCTTTTGTGGCTTGCTCACAGGTACTCTCGTGGAGTGATGTCCCCTGGACGCCATGTGAGGACGCGTTTATATTTCACCAGTGAGAGTCACGTCCACTCACTGCTCAGCATTTTCCGCTACGGAGGTTTGCTCGATGTAAGGAAACAAACATGAGTCGTGTAGAACTGTGAATGTTTCTCAGATGGGAGGTAAACGCTGAAGCTGAGGTTGTGTGTGTGAACTTGTATGACAGGAGGAGAAGGACCAGCAGTGGAAGCGTGCCATGGATTACCTCAGTGCTGTCTCTGAGCTCAACTACATGACTCAGATTGTCATCATGCTGTATGAAGACAACAACAAGGTAGTGTTTTGTGTTTGTCATTTTTTTACAGCTACATGGCAGGACCTGTATCGCCCAGTATATTCTGTCTGTCAGACTCATTGTATGTTTGTCAAGTATAAACTTGGCCATTTCATTCCTTTGTGTAAATTGGAGGATCAATGAATGAATGCCTTAATGAAATCAGGGATCATCTAAATACATGTGCCTTTTTATTAGTATTGAATTTAAAAACCTTCATGATACCAACATATCACCAATTAGATAAGTTTATTATTGCTCTCAGGATATCTTGCATTCAAGGTAAGTCAAATGTATTATTGTAGATAGAAAGAAATACATATACACAGACATACAAAACTGATATCTTATATAAAGTACAAGATTGGAAGATAAAGTGACGGCAGAATTATTGTTGCTGCTTGTATTAACACAGAATATAATGATTGAGATAAAATAATTCTGAGTGTAAAATACTGATTAATGTATAATTCATTTAACTTTTTTCACTTTTTAATAAATGTACAAAAAATGTTCTGCATTATCACAAAAAAGAAATTCAACATAAAGTGCATCTCACACTGGTTTGTCACAGCACAACAGTGCATTCTGACACATGTCTAGTGCTGCTGCCCTCACCTATAGGAAGCTTCACCCTGCTGTGTGTTGATGACAGGAGAATAGGAGGAGACACTGCTGGAATTAGTGGCAGCAAGCTGTTTTGTCATGCTTGAATATAACAAATTGAAAATTATTTAAAAAAGCGAACGCCTGTGTACTTTATCTGTGTACTGTCAGTATTATACTAGGGATGATTAACTCGAGTTACACATTTGCTCTTGTCTCTCCTGAAGGACCTGACCTCTGAGGAGCGTTTCCATGTGGAACTTCACTTTAGCCCGGGCGTCAAAGGCGTCGAGGAGGAGGAGAACGCACCAACTGGCTTTGGCTTCAGGCCCGCTTCTGCAGAGGTGGCACGACAGGTATAAACGCAACCAAACATACGCACACAGTGTCGTCGCTCTGCAGACAGCAGTGTGAATATTCCTGCTCTTTCCCTACTCACTCAGAACGGGCAGAAACAGCCTGACCCCGGCAGTCTGGAGGACCTCTCGCGAGATGAGACGGACCGTGCTGTGCCACTGTCGGAGCCAATCACCATTCAGAGAAGGTCCCCACTCATACGCAATCACAAGACAGGATCTATGGAGGTGAGAGTCACAGACGGTGGAAAACGGTTTCGGTTGTGTATATCCTCAGTGTGTTTTATCGACACAGAGCCTCTCCTCTATGCCTCTTTGGTTTTGGACTTTGCTGTTTTCCAAGGTCATATTTCAGCAAAGTAGCAGCCATCAGTGGAGGCTGGTTTATGATATCAAATATGCTCAGGTTTCCTTCTAACTGCTAATCCTGTGTGTGTGTTTTATTCTTTTCCACCAGGTCCTGTCGGAGACATCATCCTCCAAAGTAGGCAGTTATCGCCTCTTCTCGTTCTGCTCACGTCAGTCCCCCGAGATGAAACAAAGTGGATTAGGTAGGTGTCATAATGACCTGTTGCCGTGGCAACTGTGTGTATAGATGACAGTGTGAAATGGCTCAGAGCGGAGAGGATGACGGCAGGTTTCATTGGATGACTTTTGATCTGGAAGGACATCATTAAAGGAAATAATACACCATGAGGGCTGTTTGCACAGCACTGGATTAGCATGCAGGCAGCTGATCTTGTCATCATTTCTCCAGATAGAGATATAAGTGTACTTGTTCATGCATTTGCTTGTTTTTCAAGAAAACTAGTTTAAAAATGGTGTGTATGTTTTTAATTTTTTTTTTTTTTTTTTGGGGGGGGGGGTGGGTCTAAATTCGGTTTTCAAATTTTAGATTTGAAAATATTCCCGTTTTGAACGGATGTACTTTCGGCATCTCTGAGATGAGCGCAGTGCCAAGGTCTCCACGTTCTTGCATCAAGAACTGAGAATCTTTCCAGCTCCATGGATGTGAAGTAAATGAGATGAAAATCATGAAATATTTGTCCTAATGTGCAGATACTCTACTGAGGCTTTTAAATTCTCTTCCAAGTTGGAGGTCTCATCTCCATGCAGGTCCACACAGATTAACATTTCCACTGCCTCCTCTTTCCATCGCAGTAAGCCCCAATCCTTTCCCCTTCAGTGTAAATCTGATGGAGTGATTGACTCTGCAGCTGTTAAGCCCTGATGTGGTGGCTGTGAAAAGAAAAATCCACCCCAAGTTGCACATGTCTGTCAGTCTTGTTTGCTCTTGTCAGATAATTACAGTGGTGAAGTGTCAGCTGTCTAAAACCTCAGAGATTAACACCAGGTTTTGGCGTGAGTGCAGCACACCTCAACAGTCACCAAGACTGATGGCATACTGTCCCTTTTTTTTCCTCTGACTGGTTTCTCTCTCTGTGCTTTCCTGTGCACTCTTTGCTGGTGAAAGGGAAGAAGAAGAGGTGGCTACTTTAATACACTGAATGAGCCACACAGTATTGAAAGTATGAAAGGATTTCAGGGTGGATTTTTCCTTTTAGCCCCATGCCCTGATTTGAAAAATGTTCTCCAGCCTGCAGTGAGCAGTGTTCAGAGGGAGGGATGTTGGTGTGAAGTGCATGGTCTCTTCTGGGTCGGTCTGTCTGTCTCTTTTTCTGTTTTTCTCTCTCTCTTTTTCTGCTTTCCTCTCTTTCTCTGTCTGGTCAGTTGTTTGAGTAACAGCATGTCATGTAGTGGTGACTAACCCCCCACCCCCGCCCCCCCCCTCGCAGGCTCTCAGTGTGCCGGGCTCTTCAGCACCACAGTCCTAGGTGGGTCTTCTAGCGCCCCTAACCTGCAGGACTACGCACGCGCACATCGCAAAAAATTCTCCACCGGCAGTCTGTCCTACAAAGACGGTACGTGTTTGAGACCGCGCTTCTTCACAAACCTGCACAGGGCAACAGCAGATCAGTGCCTTACACATGTCCTCAGCCCTAAAAATATAAACTACTACTATAACATGAGGAGCAGAGCCCTGCGGGGAAACTGAGCTCTTGACAAAATATGAAGTGTTGGACACAGTAGGTAGACAAGCAGCAGTAGGACATATTCAGATTAGGAATACCTAAACATCATGTATGTTCATACATGTATTTTATTATAGTTTATTGATTTTTTTTAAAGTAATTTCTGTATTTTTAGACTCCATATTCATTCTAGTCACCAATACCACTGGATTTTTCCATCATTTTTTCCTTCACACCACTTTGAGTAAAATTGGTGTTTCCCGTTAGCAGTTTGTGTATGCTGCTTCACGCCCAATCAAAACCTCCAAATAGAACATAGACTTATGTTTGATATGAGTGAAGACCACAGCAGGATGTGTGGCAAAAGCACAGGCTCAGCTGTGGATCACACCTGACATTTTTAGTCAGTCAGAGTTTGTTAGTGGAAGGTTAATATTTTTTCATTATGAAATGTATACAGTATGATTTTTTATTTTTTATTTTTATTTTTTTTTGGGTGTATGCTGCATGTATGAAGCAAGTGTTCATCACTACATTCCCCTTAACTCCCCCTTATGAACTGAATCATGAACTGCCCATGTTTTTTTGTTGTTTTTTTGCATGCACCGTGGCTGCTCTGACTTCTTATTACAATCTGTTTGATAATCTGATTTAAATTAATTCAACTCCTCAGCAGAAGTCATACAGCATTTTTATATTCTCATCACCCACTCCTAATTTTTTTGCACTTGGAAAAAAAAACAAATCTTTTTTTTTTTTTGGGTTCATCAGCCCTCTGCCGATTTTTAGTTTGGAAGCTATGGCTGTAACTGAGCAAATATTATTCAAACCTCTTTTTTTGAATAATATTATATGGGGTAAATTAATAGTAAATGGTCAAGGTCAAATTCAGGGCTTAATGACGCATTAAAACATGGCCTCCATGTTTGGGCCATGATTGTGGAGCTGAGTTGAATGTGTGTCATGTCGTCCAGTAGGTGTCAGTGTGATATCAGTATCATACAGACTGTTTCCTCTCCGCCTCCATCCTCCTGGTTGTCTCACGTGTTGGCCCGCCGTCGGTCTTTGTCATCCATCTTGTTATACCTCATTTTCAGGAATCAAAGGAATCACTGTAGTGTCAGTGCCATCAGTATGCCCCAGCTGTAATGCTTCAGTGCATGCTCCTCCGAGTGTAAAGTTGGTTTCACATTTCATTTTCATATTTATTTTCTCCCATGGTAAAGCCTCTTAATCCCGGTAGGATTTACCAGTCAGTGTTTTTCATTGTCGTCTTTTTGCCACAGACCACGACACGAGTCAGATCAGCATCAGACCAGTCAGTGGGATTTTTGTTTAGGACCGTAAAGAAAGAATCAGACCTGAACATTGGGCTTGATTTTTGAAGCTTCTTGCCGTGCCCTCTTCACCTCCTAAGTTAAAACCATTTCATTTTTCACCTTGCCATCAGAAGATGTTCCATCTACATGTTGGCCCACAGCCACCCTCAGACATCTTCAAACTAGAGATTGATCAGTAACTTCAGTCAGGGCTCCTTTATAAACCTGGTCACTGGTTAGATAGCTGTGAGTCTTTAACCACTCATCTATGTAGAAGTTTTTGGTTGATCTTTCAGCAACTGGGTCCACATTAGAAAAGAACAGGGAAATGATAAAACATGATATACAAGTTATACAAGCTACTGTGGCTCATAGTAACACTAGTGAATTTTTTTTTTTTATTTCCTCAGAGTTGTTGTCTATGCCGGCAGTAAAACGATTTTCTGTGTCGTTTGCAAAGCATCCGACTAATGGTACGTCTGCTTCTTTCAAGTATTTTTCCACTTCACCTCCCTTTGTCTTGCATGTCTTCAAACTTTTGTTTTTGGACCTTGGGTTTTTTTTTTTTTTTCACATGGCCCTTCAGCATTCCAGGTTTCCGTTATTTTTTTCTAATTATTTAATTTTTTTGTGTACCCATATGCTTTGGACTCTTACTTTTCTAACACTACCTGACATTCTCTTTCTAACCAGGGTTCCCACTGGTCATTCAATTCGTTAAATACTCAAATTTGGAGACGGGGAATGTCAGCAAATTTAAATGCCTCATAGTAGTGAAGCACAAGCTATAGCCATCTTTACACAGGGACAAAACACTAGACATTAACAGGGAATTATTTCCAAATCAAAGTCTGTTCGTCTCTTTTGCACCTCAGGATGAAGAGAGTCGACATTTCATAGACATTTACTTCAAAACCTACAGTACACCTACTGCTGTCATTGTGATACATTTTGATAGTAATGTCTATTGTCTGGCAGTCTCTTAATGTCCACTTAGATCTGAGACTCAGCACTTGTCTCTTCCCCTTGTGTTTCCCACAGTTGGTAGGGTGATGACACAAGCTCAGGGTCTGTCAGGGCATTTGCATGTATGTTTAGTGCCAATCTGGAAGATTTGGCAATTCCTGTAGTTACTGGTGGTAATAGCCATCGCGTGGAATAATACTACAAGTTACAGAATTCAGGGGCAGCAGAATAAATTACTGTCATTTTATTGAAAAGGTTGGCAATAATCGGCCCTTTCCCATAATTCTGTGACCTGATTTTTCATATTGGAAGAAGTTGGAGGAAGAAGTTGGAGGAGTGTGTCCAATCACCTGCAACTCCTTATCCAACAGCTCATGGTGGCTCATCCTCCTCCTTCCAGTTCTCCCTGCAATATTTCCGATAACTGATCAGTTGTTAGAAATGCACTAATATTGACCTGTTTGATAAATAATAGTACAGGTAGGTGCTACATTTGCGGACATACATTGCATTTCCTGTGAGTATCTCATAATAAAAGTCAACCTGTGTTTTGCCAGTTAAGTTCTTTGAATGTGAAGCAGCAGCGGTCGATATTGTTCAGTTTGCATTTACAGTGTTTTCTGTCCTGGGAATGTCAACAGTCACCTATGTAAATATAACTGTAAATGTCATAGTTCTTTCATCAGGGATTCATAGTCTGAATAACCATTACTTCATTCAGCAATAGATGGAGATTTAACAGATGTTAATAATCTTCGCTAAGTGTTCAGGTTACATGCAGGTGATTTCTTGAGCGTTATGTAAATGATAAATGTTGTTTCTGCTGCTGGAGAAGAGGATTAGAGACTTCCAAATGGAAAGTTGGTTTATTGGCAGGTATAGGTGTAACACCATCACAATTGTCTTGAAAAGTACCTCCCCAGCTCCAGCCTGGGTCTGACTTCAAGATGTTTGCTTCATTTCAGCATAGACAGTCCTCTCCCACTGCTTCATCACTGCTGTGACTCAGCCTATTTTTTAAATAAGCAACACTATTTTTTTTTAAACATTTGTCTGACTGAACACAGAATAAGTCTTTTTTTGGTTCTGCAGAGGAGAGCTGGGTCAGCATTGCAGTAATGAATGTGGACTTTGTGTTTCATGCACAATAGAACATTTTCCAAGGTGCATTAAAAAATAGAAATTTTACGTTTGTTGCACAAAGGGCAACGTTAATAGCTTCTGCTTTAAAATGTTTCTGATTCTTATCTGTTTGTTTTGTATTACTGTTACTATTGAAATACCTACATAACCAGGAGACTGAGGTCACAGGGCCAGTTGAAAAATCACTTCTCAAGGTCAACGATTGTTATGAAAATAAAACCCTGATTAAAATTTACTGTTGCACTGCCATTAAGTTTGGAGACTTGGAAGAGACAAAGGAGGTTGAGACCTGAAGCAGCAGAAACTGAGAGATTGTGATGTTCAATTGAGCCTAAGCTGCAATACTACCGTAAATCAAAAGATTTTCAACGCAACTTAGTAGTGTCTTTCTGTTAGATCAATACCCACTTTTGTTATATATGACACATGAACCCTGGCAGTCTCAGCAAACAGATTCATCATTCCCTTTTTAAACCTTTATAACTCCCTCCCTCCCCCAGTGTTGTCTTGGTCAGAAACAGCAGAGCAAGGTAAAGACTCACAACGGACCCGTGCACAGAGCCAAGGGTGGGAACCCTGTTTAACATCCTGCATACAGTTTGTAAATTGGTCACCATTACCTAATAATTCAGTTTTGTATGGTGGATAGATGGGTGTGTTTGTGTGCGTGTTGTGTGCATGTGTTGAGAGTAATTTACATGAAGCACAGCTGTCTCCATCATTGCAGAGGATGTTAACTGAGCTCATTGTTAAAACACCACCAACAGCATATGAATGTTTAACCCTTCTCCTGTTTCCTCTGACCTCTGCTTCATGACTCTCCCTCAGTCATGTTCACCTGTAATAATATTCTTCTTCTTTTTTTTTTAACAATGGCTGCCTGTATTAAGTTGATGAAAGGATGAAGGTGACTGAGCAAAGATCAGCTCTCTCTGACAAACTGGGGAAGGGTTAAAGCATCGCTCATCCCATCTCCTGTGTCTGTGATGAAAGAAACATTGGTCAGTTTTGTTTTAACTCATAAGCACGCACCTGCTTTTTCAATGTTTCCAGTACACAGACGTTGTTGTTCTGTGTGTTCACGATTTGAAAAGGGAAAAAAAAATATCATTAATGATGAAGTTTAACAACTGTTTGCGGCCTTGAGTGACAATTTTATTTTTTGAGATGAAAAGACATTCAGATCTTTTTTGTAGCAGCAGTTGTCTGTCCTCCTTCTCTCTCTGGGAAAAGAAAGGCTGGTGTAAATGCATTATGTAGATGAGTAGTGG
Organism: Trachurus japonicus; assembly: GCF_045865225.1. Taxonomy (NCBI): domain Eukaryota; kingdom Metazoa; phylum Chordata; class Actinopteri; order Carangiformes; family Carangidae; genus Trachurus; species Trachurus japonicus. The sequence goes on along the minus strand of NC_140909.1, from coordinate 31,805,236 downwards.
TCAGTTAGCTTTTGTAAGTCTTCTCACATTTCATTTGAATTTTTCAGTGTGCGTATGAGGAGATTTGTCTTTTTTGGGGTATTTTTTGTTTTGAATTGGTGTGACAGCTGAAAGAGTTGATTCAGTGTTCACTGGGTGTTTTGGTGGTGTGTCTGTGGAAGTGGACTCGCGGCAGTCAGATGTCATTCAGTACACTTTTTGTGAACCCCACAAGATGAGCTCCTCTTGTTAAGATAATGCTTTGTCGGTATATTGTTGTCTTGTTATATATACTGTATATATCATCTGCCACAGGAACACAAGATGACACATCCGCCATAGCAGTGGCTCCACCTCTCTGGTGCACTGCGACAGGTACGACGGCCACGACTGATGCAGTTTTGTGTTGCACCGATTGTCCAGCTGCAGCTTTGTATACAGTGGCATAACACGATGACATCAGAGGTTCAGATTGTCAGTTAATGTGGACATGAGATTTATCTGCACACGACTTAGCTGCTTCTGTGGTGTTTTCTGTGGAGAGGTGGCTGGCTGCGAAACCGTCGTTCTCAATCTTGGGCCCTGCTGCTTCCTGTAAATGTCGTGTATCACACTTGCTCCTTTGTGAGTTGTCACTATGAATTGGATCCGTCTTATTCCGGATGGTCTGCAGACTTGTAAAGAGACATTGAGATGCTGCAGAGGAGCAACATGATGGTTTTTTTGTGCCCTGAGCTTTGCTGAAGTGCCACACTATTTTTTTCTTTATCGCAGAAATTGCTTGAGATGATTTGCTGCTTCTTCTGGTCTTTGGCTGTTTGGCAGCCAGGATAAAGCTGTTTGCTGCTTCTTTTGTTTCCAACAATGAGCCACCTACACATGCACACAACCACATAAAAACCCACACACATACACACACACACACACACACACACTCACTCTACACGCCTCCTCCCTCCTCTTTCCTCTCTGCCATATTCCTCCCTACTCTCCAAGCTCTATCATACCTCAGCCCGTCTCTCTCTTGCTAGCTTATATCCTATCATTTCATGTCTTTTGTACTGCTCCTCCTCTTCCTCCTCCACTGCTCTGTCCTTCCTCGCTCTCCCTCTTCTTCCTCAGAGCCCCTGGAGGAGCACCATGTGGCCCAGTTGTTGAGGCGTTTCTCCACCGACCTCAGCCTGGGCCGCCACCTCTCTCTGGACGGGGCGCTGGCCCACCACCTCCACCAGTGCTCCTACCACCTCCGCCTCTTCCGAAACTGGCTCATCTCCGGCCAGGAACCCCTAGAGTACCTCTACGGTCAGCCCCTGGCCCCGACCTCCATACCCCCAGCCTCACGCCCTGTCCAACCACTGCTCATGGTTTAGTTGGGACTGTGCTTGTTCTGTGGTTGACTCTCATGCTTTGCCTCTTGATGTCTCTGCATGCTTGCCTGTCTCTGTGGTTATGCAGATTGCAAGCTGGAGTGGTGTGAGCTGTTTTTGGACTTTTGGGACATTTATGTAGCTATAAGCAACTTGTATCCTCCCCCTCTGCAGTGGTGTCAGTTGCTTTTCCACCCTTTAGTCTGTTAACTCTTGTTTGTAGTTATTTTTCTTCTTTTGAAGGATCATAGATTGTATGAAATACATCAAAGTAGGGTTACAATTACCAATTATTCATTACATACAACCATGGCTGAATAATCCGACAGTTATTTTCTCATCTTATTGTTTGGTTGGTAAAATAACAGAAGATAAGGAAAGATCACTAACAGTTTGTCAGAGCCTGTCAAAGTCTGACCAATTGAGGTTACTGTCACAGAAGGAAGTAAACTAGTGAGTATTTACATTTGGACAGATATTATCAGTCACATCTTCTCAACAAATTGTTTCAGTGGTTAAAATCTTAGACTGTTCGGTCAAAAGTCTAAACCTGTCACTCGACTATGGTGGTATTTTATAAATACCAAAGATCAGAGCATTTCAGACAACATACAACAAACCATGGTTTCATTTTAAGAATCAAATTAAAGTAGATAAAAACCTACGGCTTTAAGTCAGACAAAGCATTGATTCCTGACAGATTTAAAGGTCAGACTTAAAAGGGCACATATTGATATTAATTAAATAGACAGTGAAATGCTAACACGCTTGATTTTCAGTTTCCCTGTTACTCAAGTTAAGATTGAGGCCCTATTAGATTTGACAGGAGGCATGATGATCATAGCGGACATCCAGTGATGTCTCGGGATCCTGCTCTGACTGCAGTTATCAAGGTCAACATCTGCCACAAAGCAGCGAAAAACTGTCCCGTTCCATACATACGGTAGTCTGGGTTGGACTTCAGACTTCAGTATTGTTTTGAGAGCAGACTGAAAAGTAGCTATGAGTATCAAGTATCCAGATATCAGAAGATTTTTCCTTTTTAAATTTGAAATTATTGTACAGCTGCACTGAGACGTTTTTTTGTGCAACTAAAACAAGAATGATCGCCTCGCCTTTGCGGAAACACTTTGAGGTATTGCTTTCACAAGGACTAAATGTTTTGCGTGGTCACTGTGACTTTGACATTTGACCACCAAAATCCAATCAGATCTTCCCGGAGTCGGAGCGAATGTTTGAAGCAGCTCCGTCAAGGCATTACGGAGATGTCTGCCAGAACAGAAAACCTGATGTCTGGCAAAAAGTACTCCCATGTATATGGACCCTATAAGCTTTTAAGCAGCATCAACATAATTGCACTTTGTGTCTTATTTGTAGCAGGAGATGACATGAATGCTTACATTAGGGTTGTCAAGAAGTCTCAGTTTAAAACAAATTTCCTGAAGAATTAAGCAGACGTCAGTATCATCACAAGCCATCACATCTGAGTGTGATACAGACAGACACTGGTTATAAAACTACATAACATTCAACTGCATTTGGAATCAGCTGCTGTGTTTGAGTTCAGTTTGAATGCAGTTTCCCTCCTTCCTGACCTTAACCAGCATGTGATTCCTGCCTGTTTGCTGTACACGTGACGTACTCGCAGCCAGAGCTGAACAACGCTGTAAAACATCCTCTGTGGGGGGTTTTAAACAGTCCAGGCAAGCTGCTGTCTGACGCTTTGTGATGGTGAACGGCTCTGGTGAAATGCAGCTTGGTTGTGAACTAACAGTGGATGAAGCTGATAACGTGTGTGGGACCTGAGCTGCGGTCTGGAACGCCCGGACCGCTGCGAGCTGCTGTTAGAGCTGCAGTCTGCTGTGACCGTGTGTGTAGGGCTCTGACGTGAAAGGAAGATGTTGTGTTTTCTTTTTCCTTTTTTCTTTTTTGTCCGAGATCTGCTTGCTTTTGCAAAATGGAGCCAGATGTTTTGGGGATGTGTAGACTTGTTAGCGTTTTGATATGGGTGTCATGTTGTCATGGCGTGGAGCATGGATTTTTGCAACTTGCCTGCGTGGAAACAAATTGTGGAGGCTGGCAGGAGTTGACAGCGGGTTAGGTCTCGTTCAGGAACAGGAGCAGGGTGTTTAGAGCGCCGTGTTGAGGTGTAGTTAATGGGTGGCATTGGTGCGGTGGCGTCAGGTGTCAGCTGAAGTGGTTCTGCCTGCTCCTCTTCGGACTCCCTGGTCTAACAGAAGGCTGATGTGCCTGCGGGCGTCGTGTCTCTCCTCTGCCACAGGCTTCGAAGGCTGCTCCATGGTGCCGTCCATCTATCCCCTGGAAACGCTGCACAACTCGCTGTCCCTAAAACAGGTCAACGAGTTCCTCACCGGAGTGTGCGAGAGTGCAGGGGACCCACACACCAGGACTACCAGAGGTAAGGAGAAAAACAAACAAACCCTGATTTCATGTGATCTTTTGTATTTTTTTTTTTTATTGTGAAGAAAAACGCAACAGACAACACAGTGAACATGAAAAAAAACACGACAGACAACACAGTGAACATGCATTGATGGCTTACATTGATGTGTACATAAAATGTGAAATAAGGTGTGTGTGTGTGTGTGTGTGTAGGTCAGTTATATTATATAAATGGTGATCATAATAATGATGAAAAGGAAAATTGGTCACAAAAGAAAACCTTGGTCATAATAACAGTATTAGAATAAATAATAATAATAATAATAATAATAATAATAATATAAAAATAAATAAATAATAACAGTTGTGACAGCAAATAACCACAAAACAAAATGAACAAACAAACAAACCATAAAAATAATATGTGATCATTTGTAAACATCTGTAGTGTCCTCACTTTACCTGTGCTCTTGTTTTTATCCCTGCAGCTCTGTCGGCCATGTTTGACACACACAACCAGCCGTCAGTGGACTCATACATCCCTCAGAGAGTCCTCTCTTCTTCCATCTCTCTCAGATCTCGCTCTGACAGACCTCCTTGGTGTGAGTATCGCAGCAGTTTCCCAAGATTTGACGTTTCTAGGTTGGCCTCCCTCGGCTGTCTCCGTTTCAGGCTTCTGTAGATTATTTATGGCTGACAAGGCGTCCGTTACAGCTCGTTTCAAAATGAGCTCACAGTTTAGTCTGTTCCTGCTGTCCATACTGTAGCAGAAGTAACACACTCCTTTTCTTTTCTTCTTTATACTGTTCATTTATCTTTTCCTGTCCTCTTACATCGCTCCAATGGGTTTGTTTTCTGTGTATGCAGACAGCAGCGGTCCATCCAGCACAGTGTCCAGCGCTGGGCCGTCGTCCCCCACTACAGCCGACACTTCCCCACGCTTCAGTTTCAGCGACAAGATCTCCCTCACCCCTCAAAGCAGTGAAGAAACTCACTCCTCCCAAAACATTTCCACTCAGCCATCGTCTGCCCTCGGGTCACAAGGCCTGGATCCAGCTTGCCCCGTTTCCAACCCCACTGAAGTCCCTCTGACTCCAAACAACTCACCAGAGGAAGACGACGTCACTGGCCCCCCGCTTGATAACCCTGAACACATGCAGGAGGGGCCAGAAGTCGCCTCTGCTGTCGTGGATCTTCCCATTTCAGATCCCGGTCTGAGGCCGCCCTGTTCTGCGTTAGCCGAGCTGGCTCTGGGTCGGATGGAGGGCTACTGCCTCCCCGGCTCTCTGCCCGTGCTGCTGGAGCTCAGAGAGAGCAGCAGCGAGGCCGGCTCCAGCTCCCAGACTCCCCAGTCCCCCGAGGGACCCGACGAGTTCTTCGATACCCAGGAGTCCTTAGAGTTATGGATGGACAGTCCAGAAAGCCTTCCTCATCCTGACACGCCTCTGGAGGTGGGAGGGACTCAGACAGCAGAGCCGTAGGATGACGATGTGGTGGAAACTACAGAACAGCTCAGTCAGAAACTACTGTGGTTATACCTGGCAATACTTCACAGGCACCATCATCCTTGTTGTCCTCCTTGTCACAGACAGTGAGGCATTGTACTGAGCTACAGCCAACCAGCCCTCCTCCCCCTCCTCCCCATCCTCCAGCTTGTTGACTATGTGTTGAGTAATTACAGGCAGCTGATCCTCACTCTAGGCCCTGCGTTGGAGAATCATATGATGGTGCCGTATGTGCAGTTTGTTGCCTTTGAAATAGCACACTGGTGACACACCGGTGGCACCACTGAGCCTCCTCTGACGGTCTACTGGTTCTGTCCATCTGTCTGTTGTGATGAAACCAGCTTCTAGTTGTAAGGTGAAGGTTTGTTGTTAAGTTTAAATTCAGCAGCTCTCTTGTTACTGTCGCTTGCACACTGCTGCACAAGCCCTTTCCTTAAAGCTGCATTAATCAATATTTGGGGCAGAAAATCTCCAAAACAATCTGAGAGACCCACGGCCCTCACACTATTACCACCTTATGAAATCCTTAACAGACTCTGGACAAAAATATCATGCAATGATGTTTGTGTCCACATGATGAATGTAAGTCCAATATTTACTCTTCTTTTGCCTCTAAATTGGTTATCCCACCTATACATCTGAGAAATATAATATAAATAATAATAATAAAGAAATATAAATAATAAAATATAATTTAGCTGCTGGATGTTTGGTGCAGTTCAGCAGCTAATCACTAACATTGTCTGTTCAAGTCAGGTAGTGCACAGTGGAGAAACCAGTAGAGCTAAAAGATGCTATATAGTTGGAGTTTGTGACGTTTCTGTTTGGGTTTTCATATGATCAGTTGATTCATTACAACCTTAAAGATATTGATTAATAGAACTTTGACTAATTGTACAGTCTGCCTCCTCTGTCTTGCCTTCAGCCCTTACTCTTTGTCCGCCTTTGTATTACCAATATTCATATCATCTGTCACAATGAAGTGACGGGTATCGGGGCATGTTTTCTGGCACCGGGATAGCGGCACCTTATCATCGCTATAAGCAAAAGCTTTCCTGGTTTCAATGTTTCTTACAGGATATAGTGATGTAAAGACCCGCCACTTTTTATGCGAAGCACAGGATCTGACTCGCAGCGCACAACAGAGGAACAGAAAATACAATCAGCGGCTCCTCTGTTCTCGATCATGTGCCGGAGTCTATCCTGCGCTGAGCTTCTGTGGCGCTACATGTTCAGTACCTGCATTGGTGATTTAAGAAAATGAATGCTAAAAGAATAACAGCAGCTAAATCTTAATTGCTGCCGTTAAAATGTTCAAGTTTAAAATGTAAGTAATCTCCAGGTCAAACCGTGTGTGCACTGCTTACTGCCAAAGTCCTTAAGCCTCATTGAAGATTTAATATAATCAATAGGAAAAAAATAGAGAAAATATTTATTTTGAAATTGCATCTTGAAAAGAAATGTCTGGTATTTTTAATAGCCACACATTAGATATTTAATTGTACCATAGCTAATGTATATTTTTTTGTAAAATCACCTCAAGATGTGGGAGAAATCTGAAAGCTAATCTCATTTTATCACTGAACAAACGGGAGGGACATTTTACATTCAGTGTACTTTTATTGTGGCAAGCATTAATGTAGCAGGTGTGTATGTGTCTGTATAGGGAGGGGGGTACACACATGCTTGAAAAACAATTCAGGTAGATGAGTACACTGATGTGCAATTCTGTGTGTAATCAGTGGGATTTCATGTTACATTGTGTTACGTTGCGATGCATTGTAGAGGTGCAAAACACAACTGTGAGTTGGTGAAACTCTGACCTGTTGTCCTGTCTGTGTGTACAGATAAAAACATGACACCAGTCTTATTGTGTGTCGTCTTCTTGGGCTCATTCTGTCGTGTTGTTTATGTAAAGTGTCACCTCACCTTAATTAAATCTCGTCTCTGGAAGTGTTGGTTTTATTTGTCCAAATGCTGGTGCTGAAAACACTCATTGATTGTTAAAGGTTTGTATTGATCCCACAACAGCTGTAATTCATGTCATTGCACCGTTTACCTCTCCAAAGGTTTAATGGTACACCCACCAAGTGATGTCACAGTGTCGTGGAGCACACCTGTACATCACCGTAACAACGTGAGATGCTTCAGCCAGCAGAGGACAGCAAAGACGGGATTTACAGGGAGTGGGTATATGAATGTTACACCTTAATTTACTAGAACTGCACTTTTAAATTTTACTGTATTGGATCGAATTCAGATCTCTCTTCTATTTGTATATTAGGACTTAGGTTATATATATATATATATATATATATATATATATATATCGCTCCAATATATATATATATATATATATATATACTATATGGTTGCCCATAAAGTTGTAAGAATTTTGTTTTCAGGCACATTCCTCTTTTTATTATTATTATAAAGGTTAATTGTGGTTTAATTTTTTACTTTTCGCAGCGATATGTTTGGAAGTGATTGATCAATAAAGTTTTGAGAAGATATACACCCAACACTAACAAGAATAAATGACATTGTCACAATCATTTCATGAGAAGAGGTACAAATTAAAACATTTCATTCCAACTTTATGGGCAACCGTGTATAAGGATTTTTTTTTTCTCCATTACTGTATGTGTCAAGTTGATACTTTCAGAAATGGATCTCAAAACCTGGACAGAACAAACCAACACTACTGTTTACCATATGACTAGATACCACCAGCTGATAAAATATCCTCTTGTAATTTGAGTGACCCTTTGAAAACAGCTCATAGGTGTTAGTAATCTAATACAGACGGCAGCCACTCTCTCCTGACTATGTGCCTCTCACATATGACTGATATATAATAGAACTACGTATATAAGACAATGCTTTCTTCTCACCTGTGCTGGCTGTGTGTGAGCTCTAAAGCTGTACCAAGCATCACAAATCCTAGGGGGAGAAATGTCTGTCTTGAAAGATCTAATAAAACAAACATAAAAACACAGCCAAAGGGTTACATGTGAAGAAGAGGCAGGGAACCGGCGCGTTTACGGGAGTCAAACGGGGTGTATTTCTCCCTGATGATGCTCAGACCGCAGCAGGTAAATTAGTCAGGACGGTGTTTTCTGCTGAGTAAATCTGTCAGAGGTAAATGGGTCCAGACACCTGGAGTCAGCAGTATCACAGTGTGTGTGCTGTCACTGTGAAGGTCAGTGCTGTGCACAGAGAGTGATGCTCAGGCTGAGCTGTGGGGGGAAAGGTGAGATTTTATGAGTTCATGATGAATGGGACATCTGAATGTGCAATCTGACCACCAGTAACTGTTATACAGATGTAAGGAAATATGTGCAGGAGCAGTAGGCTACGGATCATTTTTAATTCTACTTTCATACTAAAATGTGCTATCAAATACTAAGTTATTTATTTTGAAAAAGTCCCTCCCCTCCTGTCATTGGCCCTCTTCAGGGGTGCAGATCCGATGTCCGGACTGGGGGGGACACAAAAGTGATCACACACATCAATTGTTTAGATATAACGATATTATTACTAATACTAATGCAATAATAATCAACGGCCAGGTAGACATTTTTCAGTAGATGGATACCAACAAAATATTGAAAGCTGTTAGCATGCGTGTTGGCTTCTTGTCTGCAGTAACTCCCTATCTGGGCTGCTCGCATGCAGTAGTCAGGTTCCCCCAGATTGTAGTGATATTATACCATTCAATGAATTGTTATATCTTTGGGTACAGAAAGTCATGATGCCCAAAAAATGTACCTCGCCATTAGGTTTACACTTTTGAGTGAAGTATCAACTACAGGATGGATCAAAGGCAATCATTAAGGAAGAACGTTAGCTTGTAAGCCTCTACAGAACAAACACCTCCTCTGGTCATACATAGACAAACTGAGGATGGTTTGTGTCACTGCAGATGGTTATCAGCTACAGTAAAAGGGCGTCACTGGTCTGGAACCAGTTGCTAGAAACCACTACAGCTATGTGGAGCTAAAAACTTACAGCAGCGAGAATGAAAATGTACATGTGATGTAATGATACAAAATGACAAGAAGAGGGAGACATTTTTCTTTCAGTAAATGATGTTTTTATTGGTCTTCACCACACTTCCCCCCTTTTTAACAATAAACCTGTTTTCTATTTTACCTTTAAGCATTTAAAGAGAGATAAAGAGAATATTGCACTTAAAACAGGAGATGAAAGTAGAACCATGAAGCAGAAAGTAGGAAAAAAGAAACTATCACAAGGCTTTCTTTACAGCACAGCACAGGCCAGGTTACATGTGCCTCTTCAGGACCAGACAGCTTAGCTTCTTGAATATACATCTTTTAAAATAGCATTTTTATGTTAAGTCAGTTTTTCTTCAGCTATTACAATACAGGAGAATTCAAAAGGTACACATGCACAAACAAGCAGGGCTCACTGGAAACCAACAGTCTCTATGATGATGTTTAATGGCAGACAAGTCTGAATGCCACAGATATTTTCTTTTTTTTTCTTTTTTTTCTTTTTTCTTTTTGCACAATACGAAAATGCAGCAGCTATGTGTGCGTTCGTGTTGTGTGTGTGTGAGTTTGTGTTGCATGTGTGTGTGTGTGTGTGTGTGTGTGTATATTAAGCTTTGTCTGGAAAAAAGTGTGAATAATAAGTCCTCTACAGATAGAAATGTATTGACGTGAGGGACCCAGGTCCCTCACGTCTGGCAGTCTGGGTTTTGTGAGTATTGATAGTGTTGTTATTATTATTAGCCTTTACATTGATGCAATATTTAAGAGGAATGCAGATTACACTGTCATTGACTGACTGGGCAGTACGGTGGGTTAACCCTGTTTTATCAAAGAAGCTGTTAATGTTAATTATGTTTTTGATTAAGCAGGAATTAGGAACCTTCATTCAACATCAGTCTCAGCTCAGTGTGGCAGACTCACACACACACTGATGACGTTGGAATCTGCAGACACAAATCATTGTGTTTATAAAACAGTTTTCTGTCGCTTAAACGGAGAAACTGTTTTGGTTTTAATCTGCACACAAAATGTTCTCCCCCTGCAGAGTTGGGATGCGTAGCAGGCCACATTTTGGGTGTTGCTGCGTGTGTGTGACAGATGAGTCAGATGTACCACATGATGCACAGTAACCAAGGCAACCAGGAGATGAAAGTCCTCCACGGAGAACTTAAAGGTAATCTGCATCTTCACATTCAAATCAGCTGGAGCCCCTGAGGTTGGGGCTCCGCTCCCTGCAGCCCTCTGCTCCTTTTAGTAAAGAGTCATCGCCTTTATGTTCAGGCATCTGTTTTACATGCATCTCTAAATTAGTTGCGGAAATAAAATATCCAGAGGAATGTCTGGATTTTTCTTGTGGATCATAAAATGGCAACCTGGATGAGCTTCGTTGGTCCTGGAATTTGTTTGATAATTGGTTTTGTTCCTGGTTAAAATCTAGTAAGTTACTGAAAACCTATGAAAATATAAAGTCATCAATATCAAATTAAAACACATCTATGTGTAATATTAAGTTAATAAAGTGTTACTTAAAAATATCCAAAGCTGATTAAACGACACACTTTAAAAACATGATGCACGTTGAGGTGATTGTGGCTAAAAAGAAACTTGCAAACTCAATGTTTATCACAATAATTAAAATAAATTAGAAAAAAATAATAGCACAGGTTTCAGTGCAAATACTGTAATTACACATTTTATGTTTTCGAAATTTTATGAATGGCAAAAACTGCTTTAGGTTTCACACACTGGTTTCTCTTTGTGCTTCTTCGAGTGGCAGCTCTGGGAAATCTAAAACACAACGGCTGAAATACTGAGTTGGTGTTTTGAAAAGTGCCATTTTACGCTCAATATGTACAACCCCCGACCTTTTGTGCCCTAAAACCTCACAACAACAACAACAGAGGAAACCAGCTGGACTGAGCCTCTGCCACGGAGCCATGAATGTACCGCACACCTTACATTTTTACAACAAACACAATTTTCTTTTCCCTCTTAGCGCAGCAGGACAGAAAGGCACATGTGGGTGACAGTCTAACCACCAATCGAACCAGCCCACATCCTCTTACACCAGGCAAGCACAATCTCTCTTCGCAACCACATGTTCCTATTGTTGAGGTGGAATACATTCTTCGTTCTTTAACACAGCTTTTGTATAAAGACCTTTTAGACACAACGACTTACGGTATATGAGGTTTTCTACTTTTGTTTTACTAATGAGCGTTGGACACAGATTGTTCTGTTGGTAAAGATTAAAAACAGGTAGAATCCAGAGAGCAGGATGATGATCTGCCTACATCTCTCCTAATGATCCCCTGCCACGATATGCCGACTGGAAATACACTGAAAAATACATCAAAGACTACAGAAACAATTATAGAGAGAACTTATTCATCAAATTCACTGTAAGAAATAACAGCTACTGAGAAATTCGGACTCTTAACGATTGATTTTCACTTTGAAAGAACTGTAGAAATACGGTATCATATTTCACTACAATACGGTCGTCCCTATGCCACAGCAAATATACTTGAAAGACATTGAGAGGGATCTACTTGTCTATCTCACTATGTCAGTAGGAGGCACAAAGTTCACCACTGGGACTGTTGTTTTAGAAGAGAGACAGAAAGGGAAACTAGAGGAAAATAAAGTGAAACTGATCACAGTCAACAATTTTCTACCAGAAAAATGTTTGCAATTGATCAGCTGTGGCATGACAGGCTTGATTCTCATTGGATACAGTGGAGCAAAATCATTTTGTACTTTGCTTTAAGGTGTGCCAACTTGTGCTTCGATTTAAGCCAATTAGAAGATGAGCAATCAAGCATCAAATGACAATTTACAAATCATGCTTCTTCTCATCTCTTTTCTGTTTTTTTTTTGTTCTTAGTTGCAATACAATGGGAATGTTGTCTTGGCTAATTAACAAAGACACTATTGTTTTGTTCAGAGGGGCTGAGAAAAAGATAAAAGACGGAAACTGTTCTTCCTTTTATGTGACTGAACTATAATAATAATTACAATTATAATGTAGTGGAGGAAAAACAGTTGTCAGAAAATTACCTTTGTAATACAAATGGTGATAGCCACAATAAGCTTATAAATGAATAAAAATCTAGAAAAAATAGACAGTTACCCAGACCTGTCTTTGCTTTCTGCCAAAAGGGTTGCAGAAAGCAAGGACAGGTTTGTATATCAGGCTATAGAGAAGAGCAATTAAAAACAGATCTACACTGGGGGAGACCAGGTGGAGGAAGGAGGAAACAAGGATCTTAAAACTCAATCTTGCAGGCAGGGAAAGACTCGTCCTGCATGACGACGGTGCTGCTGGAGGCCAGGACCATGATGTTGAGCTCCTGCTGCCTCTCATGTGTCTGCTGGTACCAGTCGCGGGTCACCTCTGTGTCGTGGGTTGGGATCAGCGTCACCTGAGAGGGAGAGAAGAGATCAGGGAGTGTGAGGGAGTGCAGGGAAGGTGGAAGTTTGTGAAGCTATTCAAGGCCAATATAAGACGTCACCAGTGAGAGTTTAAAACACCCAGAGGAATATTGTCTATAGTCATTTTAGTACAATAGCAAACAAAAGCCTATCCTGTCTAAGTCAGCTGAGGTGTCACATAAGCTTCAGTTAACGTCAACTGTGGTATTTGTTCCCCATCACTTCTCTTATCTTTTAATGGTCAATATAAACAGGAGAAATGACTACAGGGAGAAAACCATTTCAAGACAGCAAGTAGATGAAAAATGTACTTGCACACTCTCAAATTTTAGGGGCAACCCCCCCCCCCCCCTCCCCATTTAGGGGCAGTCTGGAACCCTGTGCTATAACTGATAAGATTGTTTCACATTTTTCATTTGGAAAAGTTGGTCTGCAGTAGTTCAGATTCTACTGTTCAATACAAGTAAATCAGAAGTAATCAGGGGTATCATTTTTCACTCAGACCTTGACAGGAAAGTAATTCTCACATCTACCTACATCCCTGGGGGAAACTGCAAATACAAGACTTTGCCCACTTGGTTCAGAGGAAGGGGGCTTGTTGTTCTGATGGAAACACAGCACAGCCTAAACATCTGTCCAGGTATTTATAATTATAATGCACAAGTATATTTTAGATTTAGTGAACCCAATGTCTCTTGGGCTTAATAGCTTGTTTTGCCTGCTTGTCCTGACTATCTTGAATCAGGCAATGTAGCTATCTGATTCACAACTGTCTAGTGTCAGGTCTGCTTTTAAAATAAACGGCCAAACAGTGCAGTGGTAATGTCCAAAATATCTCCGACCGTTTATTTTTTACCACTGTTTATTATCTGCGTTCAGTGGTGTGTCATAAGGATTGGTAACACTTTACTTGAATAGGTATTCATAAGATTGACATAACACTGTCATGACATAACAGCTGTCATAAACATCAATGAATACTTATGACATCTGTCGGTAAGTGTCATTCGGTAAGTTATGTCACTTTTAATGCAAAGTTGACATTGTTTGAGATGTTTTTGTTCTGACAACTTGACATAAAGACAATTTAAACTGTCATAGCAGACCTAATTGCCAAACTTTAAAAATTATGTCAAGTTCTCATAACAAGGACATCTCAAATAATGTCAACTTTGCATCAAAAGTGACATAACTTACCGAATGGCACTTAACGATAGCTGTCATAAGTATTCATTGATATTTATGACAGATGTCATGTCATGGTTAGTTTTATGTCAATCTTATAAATACGTAAAGTGTTACCGGATTCCAGTCATGTACCATAGATATTTGATTGTTTTTTGAGTGTTTGTTGTGGTTGAAAATATTGCCCCCATCGTTTAGCGTTGTCGCTATCGTTAGCGCCATCTAGCCATGGTGTAACTCTGGTTTGCCTGCATCAATTTTAGTCACGTTTTTTGCTCCCCCCAACACTGGGTGACCATCAGGACAACGATTTAGGGGTCAAAAATGACCGGAATTCTCCTCTAAGTTTGCACTTGAGTCTGTTGATGTCTGTGAGAACAGCTATAGCAACTCTTTACTTTATGGTACATGAGTAACATGATTTGTAGGAAAAGTGAGTGAGCTGAATAAGTCAGCTTGGCATGGGGCAGTGTGTGAGAGAAAGTCATTGTGTTTGATATTTTGGAGCAGCAGCTCAAAATAAATTGTGCTCTTTATGTGTGACCAGAGATAAAAAAGCAAATAAAAGATGAAACCTTTAATCACTTCACATTTTTGCAACTTTTGCCATGTAAAAGTAGTCTATTTAAAACCTGGAGATACACATAAATGTGATTATTTTACAATGAAATGTACAATAATATACAAATTAACCTTTGTGTTGAGGTTAAGTAGATCTGGAAAAATTACCTGCAGGTTTGATCCCCACTGAGCTTTCCCATCCAACAGTGCATCAAGGACTCCTCGGCTTGGCTCACCGCTTGCTGCATCATTTCCGCTTACCACGTAGTATGCAGAGCGAATGCGCTTGAAAAACTCTTGGTCCACGTTCTTGGCACTACAGTGATTAGGAATGTAGGCCAGGTCCACATAAATAGGGAGGCCTGGAGCAGCTGCAGAGCCAGACTTCTGTGAACCTGAAGGGGGGACGAGGAGACTGTCACCACATGCAAAGATATTCATCTTACAAATCTCTTTTGTAGTGTTAACTGGTATCTGCAAAGCCTTGATTTTAGTATATTCCTCTTACCTGAACTGCTCTTGACACCATTAGTCAGCCCTTTCCCAGGGTTGTAGCTTGACCGGGAAATATCATCGTCTTTGGAGCCTTGTCCATCTGACAGACGAGACATACGTGAGCTCTTGTCTGCCTCCTTTTTCTTCAGTGAGGCACTGCGAGGAGACGATGTCTGCTTGATAGGCATGGGAGATCTTTTGCGCCTAGCTGGGGATGATGACTTTGTTTTCCCTGAGGCTTTCTTCAGGCCCTTCGCTTTTGGCTCTTTTTTAATTGAGCCATTTTCCAAGGAGTTGGGATCCACCATGCAAACATCTGGACGTGGGGGATGAGGGTGGGGGTCCATGATGGGTGCAGGAGGAGGATCATGGCTTCTCCTGGAGGAGTTGTGACTGCCTCCTCCTGTGGCAGATAATTTATCAACAGGCATGTATTCTGCATCCTCATCTGAGTCCATATTGCCTTCGCCGGTGACCGAGGGATATTCCTCAGTGCCTGGAGGCGCATCGGAGTCTGACTGAGAACCAAGAGACTCACTGACGGAGGTGGGGGGTGTGTCCTCTGTGGCCAGACCCAGCCCTGCCGACATGCCCCCAGCCTGGTGCACAAAGCTGCTATCTCTGCTCTGAGAGTGGTGATGATGAGGTTGTTTGTGAGCCCTTCTCTTGACTGATAGCTCATGGTCCACGCCCTCCTGCGATTGGTCACTTCTGTGTTCATCATCATCCTCATCGCTGGATAAGTGCCGCATAGAGGGGTTGATGAAGGAAGGTGAGAGGTCTTCTTTGCGCGGTCTATACTCAGAAGAAGAATATCCTGGAGATGTGCGACTGGTATAAGACGAGGTGGCCCCCATGGCCGCATCAGCAGCAAAGTCTTGGTCACTGTCGTCGTCATCATCTTGCTCTCCTTGGCTGCACTCTTCTGCATAGAACGGTGAACGGAAGGGCTTGTCCGTTGAAGAGAGAGAAAGTGGACGGGCTGGGTGCTCTGGCTCCATCTCACACTCCTCTTCAAATTCATCATCATGACGATAATGAGGAGGGGAGTCTCCAGGCACCATCCCCATCTGGGGCTTTGGTATCTCCCACTCATAGGAGCCCCTGTAAGCTGCTGCTCCCTCCCTGGACTCTACCTTGGCTGGGCCTGAAGCTGTACCACTGGCTGCTGCTCCAGCAGGGAGGGTCGAGCTTGCGCTGACCTCTGTGGGGCCGTTGGCTGTATCTGGCTTGCTGGCCTGGAGAGGTGAGGGCATGTAGGAGCCAAGAACATCAGGGAGTACACCACCTGTCTTCTCAGTGGCAACAGGAGCAACAGGCTTGTCAGAAAATGAGAGACTACCTGCCAAGCCACTGGAAGGTGATCTCTTAGTCATCTCACGCATGTAAGCCTCCTCGTCTTCCTCCTCACTGCTGTCACTCTCCTCAAAGTAATGCTTTCCTTCTATGTCTGGGCGTGGTGAGGAAGTGATACCAAACAGAGCAGCACTGGCTGCCTCTTTGTCCTTGGAGAGTTCTGCTTGAGAGAATGGTCCCGCTAAGGCCCCAAACCCAACGGCTGAGTCCAGTTTGGACCCTTCAGACCATTCAGGCTTATAGAAACAGTCAGATTGTGGACCTTTATCTGTCATTGCACCTAATGAGGTTGTATGCCCTTTCTTGTCTTCAGCAAAACCAGTTGATGAGAGTGAGGGGAATGCTTTGACCTCTTCAAATGGACTGAGTGGTGAGAAACGTGCTAAACTTGAGCTGGACTCAGCTGTGGTTGTAGTGGTGATTTGTTTTTCAGACACTTCCAGATAGTCATCTTTGGCGCCAGCAGAGCTGGAGAAGGGTGAGTCCATGACCAGCGAGTGTTCCTCTTTAAAGGAGGAGTACTCAAAGAGAGGCTCAGCAGAGGCAGGCGTCTCCAGTTCCTCTCCAAACTGACGGCTGGTGGAGAGTGAGCCTGAGGTGGAGGAGGAGTAGCTATAAGCTGAAGAGGAAGAGTACCCAGGGCCAGCTGTGGTTGTGTATTGAAAGCTTGTGTCCAGTGACTTCTTACTCAGAAGGTCTGGTGTCTTCTGTTTCTCAAAATCAGGATCAGCTTTGTCATTCTGGTAATAACTGTCTGATTGTATAGTGAAATCCTCTTTCCCTGTGTCTGAGGTTTGATGTGATAAAAATGAGTCTTTCTCACCACTTCCATATGAGTATTCAAACCCTGAGGAGTAGCCAGAGAAACCTGTAGCCCCTAAATCCATTGGCTTTCCACTGAAGGGTGAAGAGTCAATCTTCGGTTCATCTACTGCTTTTGTTAGTGAGCTGGAGCTGCTTTCTTTTGTACTAGGCTTCCCTTGACTGTTGTAGCCATATCCAGCCATAGAAACCATAAATTCAGGCCGATTTGAGCCAAACATTTCGCTGATTGGACTTTTTACTTCTTTTTCAGACTTATCTTTGGCACCTTTCTCCATATCAGAATCAATAGCACCCTCATCCTCTTCTTCCTCCTCCTCCTCTTCCTCCTCCTCCTCCTCTTCGTCGTCATCCTCATCAACTACTTCATCATCGTCATAGTCCTCCTCATCCCTTGCTGTTAGTTTTCTCATGTCAATCTCCAAACATGCTCCTTTCTCACTGAAGCTTGTAGCAGGAGGTTTGTCCACATCAAAAGCTGCCAGTGAAGAGTATGCCTGAAACTTAATGCTGTCAGATGGTCCTTTGAAAGAGAGAGGCTCTTTGTCTGATAAAGAAGTGGACAATGCCTCAGGTCTGTCAGACAGTTTTCGCATGTCAACCTCCAAACACGCTCCTTTCTCGCTGAAGCTTGTAGCAACAGGTTTGTCCACATCAAAAGCTGCCAGTGAAGAGTATGCCTGAGACTTTGTGCTGTCAGTTGGTCCTTTGAAAGAGAGAGTGTCTTTGTCTGATAAAGAAGTGGACAATGCTTCAGGTCTGTCAGACACTGAAGGGAACCGGCTATCTGTGCTGTATTCAAGTATCTCCTTTTCTTTGACCTCTTTTTCAAATGGGGGTGTAGCAGAAGTGGTCTTGGAGTCAAGCCACGACAGGGTGGAAGACTCTTTTCCATAAGAGGTACTAAATCCCTCTTTCTCTGACATCTTGTCCGTGGTTTTTCCTGGGGAGGGGGGCTCATGTTTCTGCAGATCCACTTCACTCTTTGCAATGTCCTTCTCCGTCTTATCTAAGGACTCTTGATGATATGAATCAGAGTCCACTGAGCTTGTTTTGCTGTCATAATCGTCACCATAAGAGAATGTTTTGCCATGTACATAGGGTGTGTCTTGTCTGATATACAAGGCCTTTTCTTTGCTCTCTTTCTCTGGGAAATTAGAAAGACTAAAGTGAACACTTTTTTCTGCTTCAGTTTTCTCTGTGCTGTCATCTTTTGTGTCTACTTCGCTTTGATCTGTTGATAAGGGCTTCGTCACTGCTCCACTGCCAAACTCCACATCTTTTTCATCTTCATCTTCATCCTCATCATCATCTTCATCTGAGTACATCACTTGAGGTGTTGGTTTCACCTCTGTGGTAAAAGACACCTGTGTCTTCTCTGGTCCCTTGACTTCTGTTTCTTTAATTGCAGATTTTGACTCAAAGGTGAAGTCGTCATCCAAAAAGCAACCTTCTTTTGCCTCCATCAGTTTGGCCTTAACAGTGGGCTGTAAGTCCTTTTTGGCAAAATAGTCTTCTTCTTCTTCCTCTTCTTCTTCTTCTTCTTCGTTGTCTTCCTCAGATTCCTCAGACACTTCAGATGCTTCAAATGCTGTCTTGTCACCTGGTAGACCAATGAAGGAGGTATTATCTGAAATGGTGACAGATTTTTCCATTTTCTGGAGGTCAGCTTTAGCATTGGTCACTTCTTCCTCTTTGTCTTCTGTCTTAAATGGTTTATCTTCTGTTGGAGAGTAGCCACTGCTTGTAGGCACAGACTGTGTGGGTGAGGCTAGTCTCATAGTGCTGTCATCTGGACTTACACATCTTTCCTCACTCTCTTGCCTGGAGTGCGACTCTAACCCGGGAGAGAAAGATGGAGGGGGTGAAAGAGGCTTTAAATCACCACCAGACTTAAATCCCTCTGGGCTAAAGAGAGCCTGGTTTTCTTTGACAGCCTGTGTGGGAGTGTGCTGCATAGTAGAAAAGGGAGGGGGTGAAAAGGTGTCGAAGGGAGATTTCTCCTTTTCCTGGAGCATTTTGGAGGCTGCTTGTTCGTAACTCTCTTGGAGTTTACCCAGAGGGATGTCAACATTCGGGGTCTGGTCCTCATCTTCATCTTCCTCATCATCTTCTTCTTCGTGGACTAATTTGGTCTTTGTGTCACTCTCCATTTCAGGAATTTGGGGTTGGTACTCATCAGAAGAAGGAGACTTGAAACACTTGTCATCTTCCAGAGAGGAGGTGGGTGAGATGGTTCCTGCTGAGTGGAGATAATCCTTCCCATGTGCCACCTCTGCACGCAGGGGGACACTGTTGATGGTGTCAAGCAGGAGAGAGTGTCTCCCAGCTTCCTCAGTCTGAGGTGCTGTAACTGAGGCAATCGACTGGTCTTCAGCTACAGATGTGGCAAAGGATGACAGTTTGTCATATTCTGTGATGGATGTTGCTGAGGAGATGTGCTCTTCCTCTGCAAGAGGAGCAGCAATGATGGCAGGATAAGGTGCAAGCTCAGGCTCATGACCTCCCACGAATGCTTTGGGTTTGACATCTGCAACATTAGACACAGTGGAGCTTTTCATCTCTTTGATACCATGCATGGAATCAAAGGTACCAGGCACATCAGGAACAGAGATGTCATAGGTTCCCACATCATAGCGCAGCTGAGGGATCCTGTCCTCTGTTTCCTCATGGATTTCCTCATCAGAGATGGTCTGTTCAGTCTCAGAGTACCCAGGAATGGTCTCATCTTGGATGAAAGAGAACTGCTCTGAGGCAGATGCTACTACAGCTTGCCCAGAAATGGCTGTGGAAGGTTTTGGTTCAGTTGGCTTGGTGTCCCACTCTTTTCCACTTTTTTCCTTTTTCATCTCCTCTGTTTTGTATTTCAGGACCTCATCATCTTCTGTTCCTTCTAGCTCGGCTTTTTCAATTACATCGCCCTCCTCCTCTGAGCTGTCGCTCTTCTTTGATCTGTATTTTATGTCTTCCTTCATAGGGTATTTGTCATATTTCTCCATTTTCTCTTCTTCATACTTTTTGTCAAAGCCATCAGCTACATCCTTTTTAGTTGCTGCAGCCTGTTCTGTTGCACCCCTGTCTATGTTGTCCTCTTCCTGTTTGGAAGGAGATTGTGGTGAGGCAGATTTTATCTCAGTGGCTGAGAATGTAACTTTTTCAAGAGGAGAAACCAAGGAAGAAGCTTTGGTATCTGTATATGCTGAATGCCCAGATAACACATCATTCTGGATAGATTCAGGCTTGACTTTGGACAGCTCTTCTTGTTTTAGAGCCTCAAAGTCCTCAGTAAGGTCCTCAGGGGAGGATACAATGGACCTGTCAGCCAGAGCTGCTGCTGCAACCTCTTCAGAGATATTCTTTGGAAGTGGCATTTTCTCATTTGCTGCCTCTTTGACTGCTTTATTTTTGTCAGCCTTCGGCTTAGCCTGTGTCTTGGCCTTGTGCAGAGTTTTTCTCACCTCTGGAGTAAGTGGCTTCAGGTCGGGTTTGGTGATTTTTCTCAGCTCAGGTTTACTTGAGTCTTTCTTTTTATCCTCTTTACCTTTGCTTTCTTTTTTTTCTTCTTTTCTTATGTTTTCATCTTTCTTTATTTTCTCTTTCTTTATTTCTTTCTTCTCTTTGTCTTTCTTTTCATCCATCTTGGATGCCTTTTCTTGCTTGACAGTTTTTTCCTTGGATATTTTCTTTTTCTCTGTCTTATTTGCCACAGGGGCCACCTCACTGTTTTTCTGTTGTTTAGTGGCTTTTAGACTTTCACTTTTGAGCTTTTTCACTTCTTTCTTTTCGACTTTATTTTCTTTATTGATGTCACTTTTGGACTGTTCCTCCTGTCCACCAGCTTCTTTCTTGGTTGTTTTAGAGTGTGGTTTGGGGGAGGATTTGAGACTCTCTTTGCTGTCAGTTCTTGATCTCATTTTAGTCTGTTTGATGATGGGAGGTGGTGCACCAGATGATATGTCTTTTTGGGTAGCCACTGGGTATCGCAGATAGTCCAGGTGTTTCAGTTTTTCAAGGCCCTCGAAGATTTTATTCTGGGGTGCATTTCCAGGGAACAGCACCCTGACTATCTTTTCTGAAGGTCGATGAGGAATCCAAACAATGAGAGCAGTCACTGATGTCAAATAGGGAACAGATATTTCTCCTTCTTTTCCATTAGGCATTGTAATGCCAGTCTTGGCTTTGCTGTTTCCAGCCCATTTCTGCATTAGAAACTGCATCTCTTTGCTTTCTTTAACAGGGTTTAAGACATACATGTCTAACTTTCCCACACCGAGTTTGTGGAACAATGTGATAGGTTCAATGGTATTGCTAACTACCCTGTGAAGAGGCTCTGGAGTGATCCCAAGCTTGTTGAGGTACTGCAATGTAAGAGATGCTTCCTCAATGCTTCGCTTCACTTTCAGTGTGGACTCTGGCGTCCGAAGCTTCTCAGGGACGTTGAAGAACACAATCCCAAGCTCAGGAGAGATCAGGTTCTTCATCCAGTCGCCGTTGCTGCTGGAGCCAGATCCTTGGTTACGCTCTTCCTCTTGCTCAGCAATCTTTCTCTGGAACAACCCATTGATACCAGGAAGGTTATCAGCCCCAATATGGGTAAGCAGAACAGAGTCGATCCTGTCCAGGTGGCGAACGAGCTTCCAAAAGCATGCCTTCCTATCAGACCCCCCGTCCACCAGAATGTTGAAGCCATTGACAGCAAACAAAGCAGAGTCTCCCCTACCTCCAGGGAAGATGTAGCAGCAGGGTTTGGACAGCTTCAGAAAACCTCCAGAGGTTGGGGGCTCCAGAAGATCAAAGGGTGATGGCACATCCACTGTCTCTGAGACATACTCGGTGAACTCTGTGACTCCGTCCATGTCTGGCAGGTGAGGTTCAGGGTTCAAACGGTATTCCAGAAGATTTTGACGTGGCTGCTGCTCCTGGCTTTGGCCTAGGGAGCTCCAGCCCCCCTCTCCCTGACAGAAAACTGTAAGCCTGGACGGCTGCTCTGGAGAGGCTCTGGAGAGGACTTCAGTTATCTGGGAATGCAGTAAAAGAGGAAAAGGTGAGGCAGCACTTTAAAATGAATGTGCTGTGATCCATACACATCCACTGTAACAAAGCACTTAGAGAGAAAGTGAGTTCTGCTCACTTGAGGGTTGGAGATAATTTCAGAAAAGTGTTGCCATGTGAACGCTCCACCTTGTAGTAGGATGTCACCTCCTTGCTCAGAGCTCTGGCCACTCAGTATCAGCAGCTTATTCCCAGCAAGGTCAGTGATCAGAGACCGAATCTACAAAGATAGAATGACAATTTCAAACATTAATGCTTTATAATATCAACATGAGAACCAATATTTCAAATAATGCAGGTGAAGTTGGCCTAGATTTTCTCTCATAAATTGTTTTCTACAATAATTTCAGTGTTATTGCAATTGAGAGATGCTTAGTTTATCCCATAATCAGTGTCATTTAGTCAACAGTGTTAACAACTCCTGTATATGATAAAGGGTATAAGATGAAAGATTAGTTCTAGAAAGATTAGTTTAGATTAATTCTGAAGAGCTACTCATACACCAAATATAAAACCAACAGTCTAAAATTTTCCAGGGAGGTGAAAGGTGTTATTTTCTTTGCAAATGATATCAGTATGACTTTATAGCCAAAAGTGATGTCCACAACCATCTTACAGAAAAATTCAGACACACATGTAAAATCCAACTGCCTTTCCATGTACCTATACTTATGTAGAGTTAAGCTGAGGGTGACAAAGCATTTTCCTTTTAATCATCAGGAGAGGCCTGGACTGCCCACTGGGGCTAAGTGGTGAACAGCAGGAGCTGTTCCATTCCTCATCAGTGAATTCAAGTGTTGTGCAGTCTAAACAATTAGGGCCAAAACTCCTCAGCATGATTTTAAATAAGAAAAACAGAACAATTTCCATCACCCTGCAGTTGTGTTGTCTGAGAGTGACTCACCTCTGAAACAGCGGTCTCTTCCGATGGGTTCACCAACACCACTGTCTCAAGGACATCACTCTGATACTGGAGAATCCGTTGGCCTTTGGGAAACGGAGACAAAAACAAACAAAAAAACTTTAGCTACAGCAAGGTGACCAGAAAGGGATGGAAAGCAAATGACAATGTCACAGAGCTGGAGCTCATGCTGGATCTTTAACGTTTCTGTTGATAGACTGAGACCATCAGCATCAAGTTTTGGTCAGAATCAAAGACTGTACTGACATCATGTGAACAAGAGTCCTTGTTTACAAGCTAGATTACCTGTCGGACATCATGCCACATTTTGGTGTGCAGAGAGTATCATGAACTGGAAAGGACAAGTACGTCATTAAGAGTGAGGGAATGCACCTATGAGACTGAATGGGCCTTGTGCTAACACCAGCATGCTATAACATGCTCACAATGATGATAGTGACTTTGTTTGTTGTTGTTTTTTGCCATTGACCATGTTCACCATATTATTTTTATGTAGGGTCCTAACATTTGCCTAATTAGCAACTAAGAGAAAGTTACAGTTGAAGCTGATGGGAATGTCACAACCCAAAGTACTGGTCAAACTGATAACAGACAAAATATTTGTGATCAATTCCTTTAGTGCAGTTCTTCCTATGAAAACAATCTAGGCAATACTGATGTAATCAACATGGACAACCCATGAGTTGACTAAAATTAGACAATACATGACCACTACCGACTATGAAAGGGAAAACTGAGGAACGTATGGATTTTATCAAGCAGCCCAACACCACTCGAATGGCTAAACTATCTGTAATGCATGCAACAGCTGCAGCTGTTTTTAACACAGCAGAGCATTTTCCATAAATGAAAATTGACTGAGTTGAATTTGAAGAACTGTTTGCAAGTATAAAAACAGTGTTTGATAGGACAGTCAGCTACCAGCAATCAAACACCTTGCACATGCACATGGCTGTGCAGTGTCCAACCCCGCCCAGCTTCTCTATCGCTCTCTGGCCACCTTCTGTCTCCACTGACACTGACTAAAGCCCCCAACGAGTTTAATCCCGAAAACACACTCTTTTCAAATAATCACACAATAGCGCAAGAAAAAAAAAAGATCCTAAAGCCAAAAGCCTCATTGGCTGTTGCTATGGGGACGGCTCTCTAGCTGTTTTTGCTGCTAGCCGAGTTACACTGACCCAGTCTTGGCTGAGGGAGACGCATTGCAGCATTTCTGCAAGAGGGAGGGGAGGCTCATACTGCATGACAGTATGCACGCAGCATCACACAGTGTAAGAGGTGAATTCGAATGCCAGAGCAGCAGCAGCAGCAGCAGCAGCAGCTTTATAAGCATGCAACCGCTTCATCAGGAGATTCTATATTTAGCAGGAGAGATGTTGTTGGCTCTTCCTCCACCCCAGGAACATGAAGGAGCTGTCACAGGGCGGTTATCTTTCCTTTCACTTCGAGTACATGGAGGCAAGGGCAATGAGGGGTGAAGAATAAATTAAGTGCTTAGCGAGGGGATGACATGCCTTCATATTCAAGGGTTACATGTTAGGTCAAATAACCTTACATTCATAAACCATGCGGGAATATAGAAGACACTGGCAGCCCTGTCACTAAACAATATAACCGTTTTGTCCAGCCGGCGACTCAGAACCAGGAGCCGGTCTTTGCAGACTAACAGCCAACATTGGATCAGCAGCATGTGTAATTAGTAAACACTCTGTGGCACAGTTTATGCTGTTTGTTTCACTGTCACATTCTCCTCTGAAAAAACAATTAAATCTGAATTTACTCAGCTGCTCATGGTTGTGCTTCTGTTGAACCCAGGGGACCAAAGCAAAGGTGTTATCTGTTTGCAGCACCAACACTATTTTTTTTTTTTAAATCTGTCTTAGGTTTTGGTGACATCTTGTACATCCTGATGCTGTCGACCACTCTGCTTTTAGGGTCATTACGGCATCCTGTATGTTAAGGCTGGATGTTCCTCTCTCTCTCTCTTAATGTCATGATTTGCACATGTATCTACTTATAAAACCATGCCATCATAACATGCCATCAAATCTTGTGTCCACAGCTGGACCACATGTCACCAGGCCGTGTCTTAATCTTTGATATCTTCCATTTGTACCAGCATTGATTAATTGGGTATGTTACGTTAAGACATACATCCATTTAGAAATGAATTATTATTTTTCATGTTGTACTGTATGTGGGTGAAAATTACAACTGGTTGGTGCATTTCTCCTGCCCACTCCATCGACACATAATTACTGAATTCTATGTCTTCAGTCCAATAAACAGAGAGTTGATACAAGCTAATGTTAAGCTGATTGGATGTCAGTTATTTTGAGCTAGTTACTGTATGTTTGCTGATGTTCAGCGCAGAATGGAGAGGGAACTCTCCAAGCTGGCTGTATTAGACTATATGTTGAACAGAGCAGTAATTGTGATGATTAAAAACTTTTGGTGGTAGTCCACCTAAATTAAAACAAATAATGTCTCCCTCTGGCATTCATTTCAGAGACGGCTGAGTGAGCAAAGGTGGGCCTGACGTTTACAGCATCTGTCATCATTTAGTGTCTGTCATGGCATTAGTCTGAGGCAGAGGAGAATCTGAAAGACTGAGTGGACCATGCTGGACAGAGGATGCAATCAATTATGACCTTGACACTCTTTCACAAGAATGGAGAACAGGTATGATTCCTCCTCACATTTGCATCGCTTTGTGGTACACTTCTGACAACACATCCTCTACTTTTATGATATACACACATGGTGTTACCTGAGACAAGCAGAGTAAACCAGGCTTGGTTACCTGCACTAATAAGGACAGTCAGTGCCTTAGTTCTCTGCAAAACCAATGTTAGAATACTCTAAACCAGTCAATGTGGCAGTGTTTGATGATTTATTACCATAAGGATGTGACACACCTCGAGTACAAACTACAACTGAACACTGATTCCCTGATTAAAAAACTGATAATTGCCTTAACAATTAATTATTTGGAAACCAAACGGGTACAGAGAACATCAGAGTGAAGTCTGGGATCACCTGTTGAGTCAGACCAACATTTCAACACCCAAAGATATTTATGTTACAGCAAATTGTTGCCCATGCCATACTTTGTTGATACTTTTAACCACCAAGTCTCTGTTTTCAGTCTCAGAGAACACTTTTTTCCCAAATAAGCAAAAATGTCTTTTATTACCTGCCATAACAGTTGTACTTAAGCTAGGTGGAACTTCCAGTATTCCAGTATTATGCACTGAAATTATGCACAGACACTGTGTTAAGCACAGTAAATAACTCTGTGTATTTGTTCAGTTTCACCGAGCTTCACCGAATAAGGAGCAGAAGAAGCAGAAGCTTTCATCTTGAAAATCTCAGTGAGATAGTGGGCGGGCATTCACAGCATTAAAGAATAAATGGAAAGCAGAGCACGAGCCTACGCACTTGTGTTCCCAGTGTATGGGAAACGGTTTGCATCCACTGCTGTCCAGGCCGAGCAGCTTCACATGCTTAAACGCCGGCTGAGGCCGAGAGATAAGTCAGCTGTGTGCTCGGGTTCATTCGTGAAAGTAGACCATGTCCCATATGTGTCACTTTGTGTGACTCCACATGGCATGATTCTGCTACTGCTGCACCACAGTGGTTAAAAATAAAACTAAAGGAAAATGTTGCCCGTGGCACCTCAGTAGTTCCACAGCAAAGAAAACACAGGAAGAAGAAGCAGTTGATTAAAAAAATGGTTGCATATGAAAAAATATAGAAATATAACTTAATACTGTAACTGTATCTCACACAACACAGCTTCTTGTTTTCAGCTGTGGATCCAGCTCCAGCAGGAGTCCAGACTAATCTTTAACGCCAACGTGTTTGTATTTTCAAAGTGAGCAGTAGCAAATTGGATCGAGCTCTCAGAGACATTTAAACAGACTAATGAGCTCCTGCTTATTTTGTCCGTCGGTTACGTTTCCCGCTGACGCTTTTTTTTTGTTTACGACCTGTAACCCGGCTCATTTTGACTGGCAGCATGATGAATAATACAGTTTCTCTATAACCGAAGCTATAAGCTGTTTATGACTGGTCAGAGTCATTGCAAGGGTTATTAGTCACAGCGGAGACAAATGAATGTGAACATAATCAGCGGCACTGTTAAACCACGCTGTAATTATTACCACATAAAGTGTGGGAACAATTAACACTCGAATGAAAGTCTCACATATTTTAACATTGTCAGACATTAGTGTTCAGCTAAATTGTGTTAAAGACAGTTAATAACAAGTTGTTGGTCTGAAAAGAGGCTTTATCCAATACTTCTATCTAATAGATGATATTTGATATGATGGGAGCATCTGTAAATCACTGATCTGTCGTGAGTTCACAGAAGTAATACTGCATTAAACATTAAAGTGAATCACGACTCCAACAGCAGAGAGTTGTAAAAAAGCACTCCAGTGTGCGTGTCCTCTGAGGGGTCTAACTGACACGCAGGTGATTTGTTCCTGCTGCTTTCACTGTTACACTGATGCAGCTTTCAGGTGGGCCTTGAGGGAAATAATCAAAGGGCTGAAATTAGAGCCTGTGGTGCAGCAGCACGGGGTTAAAAGCTACATGACGATGTAACTGCTGGATCACACAAGGCTCCTGTTTCACAGCACTACAATAATCTACTGATGTACAGTCAAATTTCTATAACTGAGGGTATTCAATACAGAAACACTTCAACATTGACAGTGAACTCCAGAAGTCAGAGACCATGGCTATTGGTATTGGACCCCACTGTATTGTTTTTGTATGAATTGAAAATGACCCCAAATGTTACTCTATTACTGTAAATCATCATCATAACTGAGCGTGATCCTGATTTACAGGTTTAAAGGTACAGTATGTAAGAAAGAAGCAACTGGCCGTAAAATCCTCCTAATATGTCACAGAGACTCAGGAATAATGTTCATATAACATGATGAACTCACCAACAACAATAGTACAGCCAGAGTATTCGCATTAAAAATCTTTTTTTGCTGACTGCAAATCATGTTTATGTTTTGAATTTACGTGTTGGCATGTTGCGCCACCTAGCCCTCTCTCCCAGTCACGGTGACATCAGTGGCATTTCAGCCTCCGGTCTGCTTCCACTGAGCTGCCGCTACAGCTGGGAGAAAAAATGAGATTGCTGTGTTTTGAATTTGACTGCAGTAACCGTTTTTGGCCACATTCTTACATATTGCACCTTTAAGTTAAGAAAAACTAGAAAGTTGAGTTAGAAAGTAGAATTAGAAAGTCTGATCCGGTATCATGATCACTCTTAGAGGCGTGGGCAGAAGTGTGTCTGCAAGTAAAAGTTTTATACAGCCAACGTTAAGTGACACTTCCAACACTCTGACAGAGTGTTGAAAAAGACTGAACTCCTCCTGGCTGAATCGCCCGCACAAAAACTTTAAGGAAACACTGTGTTAAAAATATAGTAAAAAAAATAAAGTAGGCTGTTTTCTCCAGCATCTCATTAATCAGCCCACATGAGCTTAGTTTTCTGATCTGCAGCCCCCAGTCTGGTTAGGTTTATGCATGAGACTAATTAGTCACAGTTATACAGTTGTATAGACTGTTATAATAGGCTATCACACATTCTTGTTGAGCCTATTCATGGTCAGCATTTACACATGTGTTAGTGTTGCTGTAATATGATGATATGACTGTCACATCAATATAGTACAAATTTTCCAGCGCACACTAGAGCATAGGATAGACAAGATTTATTATCAAAAGTTAAAAACAGAAGGAGCGAACAACGCGTTTCACATGTTGCTTCATCAGATTCGCTCTTGATTGTCATCAGGTGTGTGCTTGATTGATTTGATTTGATTTGATTTTTATTCTGTGGGTAATGGGGGCGGGACTAGATAAGCTTTTGCTTCTCCCGCTTTCCCTTTCGGCCATGTGTATTGTATTATTTGAACTAAGATGAAGTGTGATGATGATGATTTAAATTGACATGCCCGAAATAAACAAAAAAGACCAGCTGGCAGCTAGAATAAGAACTTATAGTGGCTGTGCACGGGACTTACAGACTTTTTAATATAAATATAGTACTCATTCCTATGGTTCTCAAATACTGAAATGACTAGAAATACCCATCGCTGATCTTCACTTCTGTAGCTAAACGATCAAGACAGCAGCTGTGTTCAGTGTTGACTAATGGCAGTTCTGTTCATCAGTGTTTCCCGTTACTTAACCAATGTAACTAATTTAATCCAACTTTTGATTGATGATGTCATGCGTGACTCATTCTCACTCATGACACATCAGTGTAGATGATCAGTGTGAGATGGTAACATGAGGACAGATACAGATGAGAGTGTAATTACAGCTCACAGCATGAGCAAGCTCAAACTAAGCTGGCTTCAGCAAACATTCAGACCAGCCTGGACAGTGTCATTAATACCTCATTCATATGTGGTATCATAAATTATAAAATGAGATTATTTCACTTATTCAACTAAATCTCTTAGCAGCAACAGAAACCGGCCTGTATTACCAGCTGATCTTCTCACCAGCACATACACTAGCAGAATCCAATTTCAGATATCACTCCGTGTTACCTCAACAGCTGAATGTGGATTGCACCATGTGTTGTACTCTTTATAGTTCCTTTCTCAAAAATAAGCTACGTAACATCACGAGACAGCTGGACACTGTGGATTTAGCATGCATAGCTCACACTGGAGGAAACAGTGGATCTGTCGGGGACTATTTTCAGTGGTGGATTAATATATGTTTTATGCGCTGGTGTGTATTTTTGGCAGCAGGATCGTGCATGTGCACAAGGTGATGAAGGGGGGTGTACAGTAACGACCTGCAACAATGGTGCTCACTGATGTGTTTTAATCGTTTTTGGAAACAGTGGAGCTCTGTGGCTCCATGTGACACATCAAGACAAACCACTGTTGGTGTGTTTGTTGGAGATTTACTTAGATTTATTTACGCAGATTTATTTTTAAAGCACACATACTGTATGTGTTCTTGTGATTGATGAAGTGTTGCTAATAGTTGTGGCATGCAGCAGAAATGGCAAAGGACAAAAGGGGTTATTGTGACTAAAATGTGTTGTGTCTGTTTGACACAAAATGAGCTTTTTCAGCTATCAGTTTTTCCCAATTTTTGTTATTATCTCGGCCTATAATGATCCACTATCTGTTGACTTATTGTCGAGGGAAAGCTCTAGAAAAAACAGTTTGCTCTTTTGATTTTTAAACAAAACCAGGAAGTTCAGAAATGGAGGATGCACAACCAGTGTGAGGTTGCAGAGTTGTGTCTCGTCCTTTAAGAACCATCGCACCAGAGCAAAACACCAGTCAGTCTGGAGCCACACCTCCACCAAGCCAGAAAACCACTATCACTGTTGCTGGGCATCCACTGAACCCAGCCTTTATTCTGCCTGATCCTGCTGAGCTCAGCACTCTTCCTCACACACCCCGGGGCATCATGGGAGTTCACAGAGCGAGTGTGTGTGTTTGCGTGTGTGTGTGTGTGTAGGGGGAGAAGCTAATAGTACAAAGAACTAAATCTGATCTCATTCAGTCAGTTTTGGATGTAGTGGGTCGAGCTCCGTCACACACAGTGAAAACGTACGAATGGAGGACCTGAGCCGCTCGGCTCCGTTCTCCTGCTCCATCTATGTGAAAGATGAAACCTGCTCAAGGACGTTTCAATGGCAGCTTCCACATCCAACCATCGCAATCTTACCACAAAATGTGAAGCTGCAACAAGCAATTGTTTTTGTCATTGCAACCAGCTGATTAACTGTTTAGTTCAGTTGTTTTGTCTTTGGATTAGTCCTTTTTTTTGTAATGGTTTAATTTGTACTTTTCATTTTTGCCTTAAAAATCAGGATTATTAAAATACTGTCAAGTGACTGATTAATAGATGAATTGTTCCAGCTGTACAGAGGTCATCACCTTGTGCCTCTAGAATAATTTTTCAACAGTACAATGTCTAAATACTATAAAAGTTGTAACACTGAAATGTTAGGTTTTTTTTGTCTTATACAGCAAGTTATATGACTGAAACTAATGATTAACACAGTGGTTCCCAACCTGTGGATGGACTGACGTGCCATGACAGCATTGCAAATAGGCTGACAATGTTATTTTTTAAGGCCCACCAGTGTGAAAGGACCACAGCCGCACCACACTTGTTTGCTATCTTGGTCTGATTGTGTGGTAAAAAACGAATTCATGGCAGAAACATGAGTATCAAAGTGGAGAGCTGGTTAGTTATTAGAGTCAACTCAAGACAGAGACAGATGGAGAATCGACAAGAAAACTCACCACCTGAAACAGAAAAGAAAAAAATGCAGCCTCTGACATGTTTCCACTGGTTTCAATCATTCAAATGAAACGTGTTTGAGAAGGTTTTATGTGGGCTCATATGTGGTGGAAAAGGTTGGAAACCACTGGGTTATTATTTGCAGATTAATTTTCCATCTAAAAGCACCTTGCTTCATTAACTAACTGCTACAGTAAACTTCAAGTTGGACTGCACAATTAATCGCAATATAATCAAAATCGCCATATGGCCAAGTGCAACATCCATAAAGGCTCCATGTGTTTTTGTGAAAATGAAACTACAATACCAGCATCTGCCCATCTAATCACAATATGATGGTTGTTTTTTTGCATATGGGGTATCCAATACATAAATGTTGCTGTTAACCACTGAGGTCCGCAAAACATAACGTTTCCACGATGTAAATAAACCATAAGCCACAGCACTGCCCCTCGCCCACATGTTTCTGGCATAAGCAGCTGTGAGTTTGCCCATGTCTATTTTTAGATTTTTGTGTGTGTGTGTGTGTGTGTGTGTGTGTGTGTGTGTGTGTTGTTGCATAAATTTGGGGTTATTGGGAGAATCTAATCCCTGTCCCTACACAGATTTGACACCGACAGATGAGCTGCTGCAGCGGCCTGAGCAGACCAGAGGCTCGACCGGCTCCACAGTCAGTGAGCCTCAGCTGTTGCCTTCAGGTCAGAAGATGAGCTACATTTTTTCCCACCTTCGAAAATTAGGTCACCCAAATCTACTCAACTGGATTCAGAGCATCTAAAGCTCAGACAAATGAGTGTAAACTGTGGGTTAAAAATGTAAACATGAGTCAGAGAAGCTGTTTACGCTGTGGTGGTTGAGAGAGAGAGAGGATGGAGGCCTACGCTGCTCTCAGTCTGAGCAGCAGCAGCAGCAGCAGCAGCAGCAGCAGCAGCATCCTACAGGGGGGATCAGATTAATCGGTTCCAGAAAACGGTTGGAGCTGCACTGAAGATGCAGAGGTCATGCTGTAGTATTGTTTTGAGGAATTTGTTTGTTTTGACCACCTGATGAGGAGTTTACCTTCTACAAATGCACATAAAGTCCACATGGTACATTACTATAAGGCTAATTCTGATGTGGTTCACAGAATCACAGTCTCTGTTGGACTGTTTTACAGCCAAACAGAAACAAAAAAAGAAATGACGTGCATTTGTAGATTTTTATTTCACCACCAGATTACTGAAAAGGGAAGAAAACATATAGAGGGAATAGGCTATAAACACTTTGATGAAAACCTACATTTTATATCCTTTTTCCTGACATAGGCTACCTATAGTCTAGTAATTTGTTGCTGTGCTGTGAGGAGTCAGGATTCATACCCTATTTTGTAAAAAAGCCTGGCTGTGCTTACACCATACAGAACATCATGTGACTGAAATGCACCATATGCATGCATATATGCTGCTGTTTGGACGGTGTACAAACAGACCGAGCTCCTCGGGTTATAGAACCAGTGTGTAAATATCGATATAGACTACAGTGGATGGATCACGATGAGACATAACGTTACTCACGTTATCCTCGGTCCACGGCCTGAAAACACCGAGTCTATAACGCGTTTCCTCACATTCAGTGACTGTAAATCGGTTCAGATTCCTCCGCTGACTGTGACAGTCCAGATTAACGCTGCGGTGTTGTGAAGCCCGGTCAGAGCAGCAGCCCGGTCTCTCTCCGCATCTCCCTGCGCCTCAGCGTCTGTACCATCGCGGTAGATGGAGCAGTTCAAAAGAAAAAGAAGGAAAGAAAACAACCTCCGAAGAAGAAGAAGAGCGGACTCTATCTGCCTCCTCGTCTACGGACTGTGACCGAGAATAAACGGTGAAGTGTCTTACCGTCCTTCAGCGGCGTGGAGGATGGAGCAGAGGGAGGGAGGGGCGGGGATGCTGCTGCTGCTGCTGCTGCTGCTGCTGCTGCTGCTGCGGATGAGGATAAGGATGATGGCAGGATCGGCCTGCTACAGCTCTACACCTACACTGTGCGATCTGGTGGCTCGTGCTGCATTCAGGGACTGGTCGTACACACGAGTATTAACCGATTGCAAAAGATTCCAGCTGTATTCACTCAGAAAAAGGCCTCATACCCAAGGGGCAAAATCCCTGTTTTTTGGAAAACAGACACAGGTTTGACACCAGAAATGATATCTAGGAACTTCAAGGATTAAAACCTGGGTGGACAACCCGGTCAACTAGCTGCTGGAAAGCTACAGCGGGGCCAAAACCCCTTTCTTGGGCAATTTTGCTGGCGAAATTATGTGAATGCAAATATTTAGGCACTACAATGGCATAAATAGTCATACAACTATAACATTTGGCAGAGAGTATCTTGACACATGGGAGGAGGCATGAAAAAAAGA
This sequence comes from Trachurus japonicus, assembly GCF_045865225.1. Classification (NCBI taxonomy): domain Eukaryota; kingdom Metazoa; phylum Chordata; class Actinopteri; order Carangiformes; family Carangidae; genus Trachurus; species Trachurus japonicus. Next base: position 31,771,427 of record NC_140909.1, on the reverse strand, counting down.
TTCAATTAAGATATCAACCTCAACATCCCAAAAAATACCAAAAAAAAGTACTGTTCGCCTGACAAATTCTCATGAAAATTATTATTTTTCAGCACTTTATGGAGAATATCTATGCCTAACATGTATATAGAAAACTTCCTTAATTCATAAGCTTCCATTTGAGTCCAAGATAGCCTTTCTATCTCAAAAGCCCCACTTGCTGTGGCCAACGGTCTTCTCTATCTATCTGTTCACTTTGGGGAGACCAGAAATAGAATGTTTTCTGATCATGCCAGTAAACATGTAGTTTTTCACAGTAGGTGTTGCATTTTTTGAAGACAGCCTGTAGCTTTCCAGTAGCTAGTAGAAAGGCTATCTTGGACTCAAATGGAAGCTTATGAATTAAGGAAGTTTTCTATATACATGCTAGGCATAGATATTCTCCATAAAGTGCTGAAAAATAATAATTTTCATGAGAATTTGTCAGGCGAACAGTACTTTTTTTGTATTTTTTGGGATGTTGAGGGTGACATCTTAAAATTGAGTTGCAACAAACCCCAGAATCTTTTTTTCATGCCTTCCCCTATGTGTCAAGACACTCTCTGCCAAATGTTATAGTTGTATGACTATTTATGCCATTGTAGTACCTAAATATTTGCATTAACATAATTTCGCCAGCAAAATTATACCAAGAAAGGGGTTTTGGCCCCCTGTAGCTTTCCAGCAGCTAGTTGACCGGGTTGTCCACCCAGGTTTTAATCCTTGAAGTTCCTAGATATAATTTCTGGTGTCAAACCTTTTACAACTCTCCGTGTCAGTTTTTTTTGCTTTGCTTTGGGTATCATCTCTGTTTTCATTTAAATTCCATCTTCTCCTAGCTTCTTCTTCTTCCTCTTCATATAACCCAAGTTTCTCATCGATAAACCAGGATTTAAGGTCAGGAATACATCAAAGGCACCACCCAAAACACCCCACGCTCATCTTAGATACTATTGTCTGTTAATGAAGTTCATCTGAAGTCTCCTGCCTGCTCCCAGAAATAATATGAACCATTAGCATATTTACTATTTTATGGGCCCCAGAGAGAGTAAATGATTAAACATTTGTACTGAAATTATAACCTGCTGTGTGGAGGATAGTACTGTTGAGCAGTAACTTGTGACAATCTGCAGTAAATGTGATAAAACGTACAAAACACATTAGCCTTCAAGCAATTGTGTTTCTATTTTTTTCAGTAAGATGTTTTTCCCTTTTGGAAACTTGTCCTTGACCTACATGCATGTAGCTTAATCTACAATGTTAATCTATTTAAAACCTGCAGCTCAATCCCAAATACCAAGTTTACTGCATGGATGATGCGTTGCACATATAGTTTATCTAGACCCATAAAGCTGGAAATTATTACTTAGAAGGAAGCAAGTGGGTAGGGACTTTTCAAACAGCTGTGACTCAAGCAGCTGCTGCTGGGTGGGACAGACAAAACTAAAATAGACTCTAAGCTCTGTTAACTTGACCCACTGTAAACCATGAATCATAACATTTGACTAACACAGGGGGAGAGAAATGCATGTCACTGTTGCAGTTAAACTTGAAAGGTCCAGACAGAAGACAGTCTACCATCCCAGCGATTTTGGATCACACAGTAAAAGATTTTCTTTGATACAGAAATAGCTCATAAAGATTGGAAGAAAAACTTTTATAAAGATAACAACAATGAGACTGTCACTGATCAACTTTAAAGTGCAGTGACTAAGAGAAATCTCCACCCTCAAAGTCTGCTGTGTTGTCCATCCATCCATTAGCTTTACTGCTTATCTGTGCTGAAGCCGATCCCAGATGACAGAGGGCGAGGGTGGGGTTACACCCTGGACAGGTCTCCAGTCACCCAAAATTCAAATTTCACTCATTATCTACTCACCCTCATGTCAACTAAGAGCTGTGAGAATTTTCGGAGTCCTCCATGCCTTCTCTGAGTTACAGGAGGGTCCGCACAGCAGTATTTGTCCATATAATGGTTGTGAATGGATACCACTTTTCTTCGTCCAAAAAGACACACCAAAAATCATCCAAATACCTCCATACTGCTCGTCTGTAATGTCCCTCTTGTATTGAAGCCCCTGTAGCGGAAGCTCCTAGTGTCTCAGTTCACTGCTCTTCCTGTGTCAGTGCAAACATGATTTGCACTGACCGGCGGAACAATTTCTCATGTCGGGGCTTCAATACAAGAGGGACATTACAGACGAGCAGTATGGAGGTATTTGGATGTTTTTTGGTGTGTCTTTTTGGATGAAGAAAAGTGAGCCCCATTCGCAACCATCATATGGACAAATACTGCTGCGCTGACCCCCCCCGTAACTCAGAGAAGGCACGGAGGACTCCGAAAATTCTCACAGCTCTTAGTCGCCATGAGGGTGATAATGAGTGAAATTTGAATTTTGGGTGAACTATCCCTTTAAGACATCTCCCCTTTGCTATCTCGGCCCATTTCTAGTATACGAATCTGAGCTTTACTGTTTGACCCTTAGAATTGAGGTGGATTCACACACTTATGTTGTGGTGATGACGACTCTTCTGTTCTCCTCCATCGAGCCTAAATAAACTCCTTCAGCATAAGACATCCAGGACTCTGGTACTTCTTCTTCTTCATTGGCATCACCACAAATTCCTCCCTAACAGCACCTATAGTCACTTCAGAGTCATTTAGACCTATAGAGAGCCTAAGCGGAAGCAGGAAGTAACGGTCACCATGGGACCTCAACTCTGAAAAACTCGCCATTCAAATGAACGGGACGGAAAATTTTATTTCGTGATCCGTTTGAATTGTGCCATGAGAAAAAAATATGTCCTCTACCTGTTTAAAACATCACGTTTCATCCCGAGAAATCAGCCGTTTGTTGTAAAGCTATTGTAGAATAAAATTCAGAAGAATCTGTAAGCAGAAAGACTACAAGTCGCGTAGGTGACGTCACACACCAAATGCCGCCCTTTCCCGTGTCAGTTGGTGACGTATTTTTTGTGGGACACAGATTTGTAGTCCGTAGAGCGGTCTTCACACAAAATACATTCTTCTGTTGCCGTTTTATGATAAACGGCTGATTTCTCGGCATGAAACGTGATGTTTTAAACAGGTAGAGGACATATTTTTTTCTCATGGCGCAATTCAATCGGATCACGAAATAACATTTTCAGTCTCATTCATTTGAATGGCGAGTTTTTCAGAGTTGAGGTCCCATGGCGCCGTTACTTCCTGCTTCCGCTTAGGCTCTCTATAATGCATGTCTTTTGGACTGTGGGAGGAAGCTGGAGAACGTGAAGAAAAATACAGGGAGAAGAGGCAGACTGAAAAGCCCAAGGCCCAGGGATCAAACCCAGTGCACTTGCTTCTGTTGAGGCAACAGTGGCACTAATATTGTGACTTTTGTGTTGTGTTGACCCTTCTGGGCCACTGTAAGTTTTTCATCTTTTCACGTTTTTTTAAATTGGAAAATCATGTTCAACAAAATCTTAATCATGACGTTATATTATACAGTTTATAACATATCTGGAGAGGAACACATCTGCTCTCTTAGTTGTAAGTGCCTCTGTAAACAAAAAGCCTGTCAGTGAAACCCAAGTGCATCATATCTACTCTGTTGCAGCAGCACTGATGCAGCATCATCTCAGATGACTGGCAGTCACCTCTAAATGTCAGACAGCTGTTAGCTGCACAGCTCGGCTGCTCGGCCTGCCGCGCCCTGCTCTTTCCAGACACACTGCTTCTCTCTTCTCTCAATGTCTCAGCTTTTCCAGAACCTCCTCCTGCCCCCTCCAACTCTTACATTACTCTCCATTCTTTCACTCAGGGAAGGAAGCACACACACACACACACACACACACACACACTTACTCATTTGTTTCTGAGAAGGCTGTTAAGAATTACCACCATGACTGGCTGCTTTCAGAGAGACTCTATTCTCTAAGTGCAGTGGTTCAGTGGCTCTATTCTTACTGAACCTGAGCTGTAAATGTTTTCTGAGCATGTGTGGTATCATAACCCACGGTGAGGCCATATACATAAAATACAGTACAAGCAAGCAAAACAACTAAAATACAGCAAACCAGATGTGCAGGTGTAAAAAAACCTGGAGAGGAATAAAGGAAAGGAAATCTTACCTCATGAAAACAAAGAATAAAAGACCACGACAGTAAACACGTCAACATTTTTCTCAGAAATATATATTTCTAATAGAGCTATTGAAAATTTTCACCAGATGTCAGCAACAACCCAAGTAATACACACATAAACACAGGCACACATCAAAAGAAATCCAAACATTTATGTCTATAAATTAAGCAATCTGTAATAAATTGAAATGACACAGGGAGTAAGTATTTAACACATGAAGAAAAGGAGGGGCAAAAAGGTAGCCTATGGAAAGCCAAGAAAGCAGCTGGAGTCTGTCAGTATTTAGAAAGTAATCCTGTCCTCTATCAGTGCAAAGTTGTTTCTCATCACTAAAGTGTCACACACGAAGCTTCTCATGATGGGTATAAGCAAAGAGCTCTCTCAAGATCTTCAGAAACGTATGTTGCAGAACTATAGCATACAGATGTGCCTAAAAGCACTGTTTTATCCGTTAGTGCCGTTACCCAGAACTGAAAAGAACATGATTTCACCATGAACTGGCCATGACCAGGTTCTCCTCTCAAGATATCTGACAGAGTCGAAAGAATAATAAGAAAAGAGCAAAGGACCACTGACGGAGAGCTTTAGAGAGACCTGGAATTAGCAGGTAGGCTACAGTTGTTTAAAAAAACAATGAATAATGCACTTAACCGCCATGGCCTCTATGCATGTTCACCAAGCAAGTGCTGACAAGTTCAATACTTATTTTCCCTGCTGTATAATTTAGTATTAATGGTAAAGTTCAGTCTGATTATTGTAAATTAAAGTAACCTCTCAGCTTTTCTTAAAAACTGCACCAACAGCTTTTGTTTTCTTTTTTTTACAGTAATCATGCTAGCAACATCTGGCAACATGTTGGGCTACCGCTGACTGAAATTTTCTACAGACAGTGTTCCTTGATCCCCAGAGTTTTTCTCTAGTGCTGTTGTGTGTTTCAGATTTGTGGTATTGAGTGAAATGTCTCTGTTATTACAGTTCTTGAATCTCAGTATGAACTGTTATTAGAAAAAGAAAATGCCTCTCCTCTCAGCATTGGTAGTACATAATAAAATCTCTGCCGACTTGAGAGTCTAATATTTCCCCCCACCTTCAAATGTTAGCATGCTAACATGCTCAACTAAGTGGGTGGACATTATTCCTGCATGCCTATCAGCGTTTTAGCTTTGTCATTTTGAGTGTTTTACAGCAGCGCCTCAGAGCAGCTTGAGTTGTTTTGTTAAAAGACCCTGTGGAGCTTTCTGCTAAACAACGTTGACAATTTATGTTATGTAGCCTACTGTCAAGTTATGTTTACATTCAGCATGTGTCTCCTCAAGGCCTGACAATGAATTAATTTCCTCCCCCATAAAATATTTGTAAAGCTGATTTGTTTTGAGTATTTTAAGGAGGAACTATGCAAGGTTTTTTTTTTACCTTAGCTATGCTAAAAAATTTTATCTTGAAGGTATAGGGTTGGAGATCCTGGAAAACGGTTAGGGCAGGCCACATTTTGAAAATACTCATGTCAAAAGTCCAAGCCGCCTTCCTCAAACTTCTCTCTGAAGCCTCCAGAGCTCATGGAACATGCAGCGCCTGTTCAGCTTTGGGTTCACATCAAGGTGAAGCCACGAAGGTATCACGATGATTGGATGCTTTCTTTACAGGATTGTCCGTCCAAGGCCAAGGGTGACTGACTTTTTTCCATTTTTGTGAAATAGCATTTAATTAATTGGTTGCAATCGGAATGTGAAGAGGATTTAAAACAGTTTTGTAAAAAAAAAAAAAAAAAAAAAAAGCTCCAGAATAGGATCTCCAACCCTACCTGCTTCGAAGTAGTTGTGATTGTTAAATAAATGATATGTAACTTGTTACAGGGCATGGGGCATGTACCAACCAAACAAGTGGAGAATATCCTTTTTTTTTGTCTCTGTAGCACCACAGTCATGGTTTATGACACATTTTATCTTTATCAAAACTGTAGCTGCAGTTTGGATACTGCACTTGGCCATATTGTGCCATCTATGATCATTTGATTAATTATTTGCACCTTATATGAAACACTTGATTGGCTTCCCCCTAACGCTAGAATGCACTCCCACTGGTTACAGTTTATCTTTAAATGCATTTTTCTGAACTGCCCACCTTACCTTAAACAATACTTTGTTCCACTCATCATCATACTTACTCAGACAGTTGCAATATCCCTCCTTTACTGTTCCCAGAACATCCAGAGTCATTGGGAGAAGAGCCTTTAAATTCAAAGCACCTTTTGACTGGAACAACCTGCCAAACTCTCTTCGCTCCATATCCTCTCTACATACCTTCAAGACTGAGTTACTTAACCACCTAAAAACACAATGCTCTTGTTTCTAGTGCGTGATATCTGCCTGGTCTTGGAGGTGTCTGATGTACATGTACAATGTATGCGTCTCCTTTCCCCGTGTGCTCTGTTGTTGTTTTGTATGTGCATTGCCTTATGTTTTTTATCTCTGTCTCCTTTCTTCTGATTGTACTTTCGTTTTTGTCTTGGCTCTGTTTTGCTTCTGTCTGTAACAGTGTTGATTGTTGAGATGCTAAGGATCCCCCTTGAAAACGAGGTGATCCACCTCAAGGGGCTTTTCCTTTAAATAAAGTTGATATATATATATTTAGCTCAGATATCACAAAAGAATCAGCAACAATTTCAAAGTTCGTTGTACCTCAAATAAGATGACAAATGAATACATCTTCTAAACAATGGTGGACAAGAAATACATGTGAGTTTAATGCAGTGTTCATCCACCCCGACAACTACACCACCCTGACCACATGTTTTCAATATAAATGCATCACTGAGCCACTATAAGACCTGTTTTATGGCAGGGAACTATATAGATGAACCTAATCAAGTTGTAATTCAGTGTAGCCTATGCGTCCTCTGTCCACTGGAAGGACATAACAGCCGTCCCTACAGACTCTTCCTCCCTGGTGCAGTTCACATTACAGTAATTTAACTGTGTTTCACATCGTTTATTGCATTCATGTGTACTCACAGGATACTCTCTCACACACACATCTGTAGGCATGTGAGTCCAGATGAAAAGGCACAGAGCCAGGGGACCCTCCCTCTTGATGTACAGCCCTGACTGCAGAGAAGCTGAGGGATGGATCAATAACTGCTGCTGAATTATTAATCAGCACACGTTCTCCTAAAACCACACCCAAGACTAACGCTGCTCGCCACGCCTGGACATCTTTAAGGCGTGTCATTAAAATTTTACTGCCCACTAGACAGCCGACGTAACATCACAGACTGTGTGTCGTCCGTCCTTGTGGATTATTTTCTGTAGGCTACTGTGTTAATTAATATCCAGCTCACTGCTGTGACTGTAAATATTGCTTTTCACAGTACAGCTCTGTGGTTTGCTGTATATTTGAGTCATTCCTGGTCAGAGATCAATAAGGAAACAGATTAGTGTCAGCCATGCATGTGCAGTGGGGGACAGAAACTCATAAGAGGCAGTTCTGTGAGGTCAGCAGTGTTGCCAACGTCCCCAAGAGGGAGGGAAGACATAAAGAGCGGGGGGGGAGAGGGGAACAAAAAGATGACTTTTAAGTGTAGTGAATAATGTTGTAATGCAGTTGTCACACACACAGGAGGTACATGTGCTGACACAGCAGGATTACATTACTGCCCACTCAGGAACCATCCACCTCCATCACTCTGTGAGCAGCATTTGCTCTGCCTCTGTTTGCTTTTGTCTCCTTGGCAGCAAAACTGTTGTGTGTACGTGCAGGGAATGAAACTGATGATATTATGCGCGCGTGTGTGTGTGAGGGGTCTTTAATAATGCTGCTCAGGCCTCCTGACAGCCTCTTCTGTGTAGCAGCCATCACTCATCTCTGTCAGGTTCAGCCTGCTGTTGTGTCCGTCACGCTCTGTGAACACCCACTGAGCCTCTGGGTGTGAGTTTGTAGTGTGTGTGTGTGTGTGTGTGTGTGTGGGTATGTGTGTGTGTGTGTGTGTCACATATTGTGAACAATCTACTGTACTGAGGGACATGAACCCTCTATGCTCTAAATTTGATGCAGATTTACGTGGAGGGATTTATGTGGATGTGTCGATAAAACATCCGACCAACTATCAGATGGATTGCCCTGCCATTCTGGAGACTTTCATATTTCCTGGGGAGCGAATCACACTGACTTTGGTGAGCTCTTTTGTCGGGTGCTACTGATAAGTCAATGTTAGATGCAATGTCACATAGCTGCATCCACCAACTTTAAGTTACAACTAGAAAAAGCATTTCCAAGAATGGAAATGGTGTGACTGCTGATAGCAACTGAACGCTGTTGCAGAATTAGCAAATAGTGCAAGCAGTGATCACCATACAAATGTTTGACCAAGGTCAGAATCGAACCCACAACCTCATGGTCATTAGACTTCCACTCTGCCTCTAGGCCACGGTGCACACACAGTTGCAGAGACTGTTGTCTGTTAATGATCTGCACACTGTCAACATCAAGAAAGCTTGAGAGTCAAGCTTGAATGACTTAGAATGAAAATTTCTGTGAATTTCAGGCTGAGAGCAGCAGTTTCAACATGAAGCAAGTTATCAGAAGTCAACAGAGGACAACTGGGAAAATAATTCACTATAATTGTTGTTGAGGCAAGATTTGAACTAGCAACCTTCAGGTCTCCAGACCAGCAAGCTAACCACTAGGCTACAGACAGAGACAGTATGTGAGGGGTAAAGAAAACCTTTGATAAGAGGATCACTGGCTTCTGCTTAAAAAAAACAGTAAGGAATCGAACCCATGACCTCATGATCAATAAACCTTTACTCTGCCACTTCGCCACAGAGAGCACAGACATAAGCATGTTTCAGACAGAGTTGTGGAGAATTCTCAGCATTGGGCTGAATGAGAGCAGAGAGCTCCCTGGCTGCATTTAAAAAATATTTAAAATTATTATCTAAGTCTCTTTGCATTTTTGACCAGAATTTTAGCCAGAAGACAAGTGTGGCTACAAAACTGGAGAAAATAATTTGTCTAGAGTTTAATTTGCAGAAAAAGTTAAATATTTGAAAAAGTATAAATAGTTAAAAAGAGAAAAGTAATGCCGATAAAGTTCAAAAAAAGCTGCACGTTTTGATATATGAATTGTTGAAATAGCACAACACCTAACACACTAACCATATGGCCACAGAGAACCTGAGTTACAATGAGCTTTATACTATGAGGAATCAAAGACTGTCCAATGACAGCTGAATAATTGGAATCAAAAGTCAAGCAATGAAGTGAAAAGACTGAGGCAGGAATCGAACCCATAACCATATGATCACTAAACCTTTACTCTGCCACTCGGCTACAGAGAGCACACTGCTTTCAAGACTGTTGTCATTCATTGTAATGTGATGATGTGCTGCAAACTGGTATGAGTAATCAAGGAGATAACAAACACCTGTAACCAATTGAAGGCGGGGGAGGAGAGCAGAATTCAACATAACATAACAAGAATTCTTCCCTTGGATTCGAACCAGTGACCTTAGGGTTGGCAAGCAATTACCCTACCCCCTACACTACAGTGGAGTTGTGAAGAAGAGAGGTTGAGACTTTGATGAATGTGAGATTTTTTGTGAAAAAGTTAAATATTTGAAAAAGTATAAATAGTTAAAAAGAGAAAAGTAATGCCGATAAAGTTCAAAAAAAGCTGCACGTTTTGATATATGAATTGTTGAAATAGCACAAAGTATGAAGGACTAGAAGAAGACCGTAAAAAGGCGGAAGAAAATGGCCAAACAGAAGAACAATAGTGTGACTGCTTCAGCAGTCACACTAACTAGAAAATTTCCTCTCGGGAAATTTTGAATGGGCCACGGGAGCTACTGCGGGTTGTGCCATCTCTGTCAACATGGGAATCAAACCCACGATCTTAAGGTCAAGACAGAGCTGATCAGACAGACACATGATCATCTTTCTATAAGCACTGATATGGAGGAGCTGTAACCACATTAGGTTACCTGTGTGTGTGTGTGTGTGTGTGTGTGTGTGTGTGTGTGTGTGTGTGTGTGTGTGACTGTAATCACATGAAGCTGGCTCTAGAGTCTGTGTGTGTGTGTGTGTGTGACTGACTTGTCACATAGTTAGTTAGTAGCTGCATCCTGTGTCAGTCTGATTTAGCTGTGTCTGTGTTTATAAACATTTAAACGAGCGCCAGGTGGATTGTTTATGAAGTTAACGAGCTCTGGCCTGAGGATCAAAGAGGTTACCACGGCGATAGGGGCCCCCGCAGGCTGAGACAGACAGAAACGTGGAGAAAAACAGCCATTTTCTGCCTCTAAACCGGCCTCACAATTAGGCTTAGCATGACAAAACGGTAACTCCTATCAGAACAAAACACAGATCAACGTTGCTCTAAGGACTTACTGAAAATTTCGGTACGATTTGGTGTTTCTACAGTAAATATTTTGGCGACGCTGGCAGTTTTAAAACATCAGGCCGTTCTGCTCCTCTCAGAAAATATTTGTATTGGACTCAATGAGGAGCAGGGACAGGCGTGGCCGCACTCAGAGGCTGATTCTGTAAGTTCTGTAAGTCTCTCTGATATTTTGAGCACATGACATGAGAGATAACAAGTTTGTCTTACAAATTCTGAAAAAATTATGTCTGTAGAGTGTAAATTGTGGCCGTGGTGGCAATTTATCCAGAAAAAATACAGAATGTTTCTTCACTCTCTCCCACTCTAACCGATGATGTCACGCACTCTGACACGAACATTCCATGCAATACACACCCATTATAAACTCATAATTTCTCCAAAAATGATCATGGTCATTGATCAGGGATTGATCAAAAACTATATGACCTATCAAAACGTGGAGTAATACGACAATACACAAGACTTGTGTCTACTGTTTAAAGTTTAAATGGAGTCTCTAGGTGAAAGTATGCCTGAGCAGTAGACGTTTGTTAAACTCCAATGATTGGTCTTTTTCGCTCTTTTTTTTCCACCCGTCCCATTGACTTACATGCAAAATTTTTGCGCAGTTTTTCGCGACGTCGCGAAAAACTCGTAAACTGTTGAGAAAAGTAATAGCACAGCGATCCCGATCAAGACGCACGTTTTGATATATAATATGTCCTGCAACTCTTCGAGTTGCAGGACTAGTAGCGAATCGAAATCTGGCCGGAAGTGGAAAAATAATAACTAGGAAAAAATCCACACAATAACAGTAGTGCCCGGGCTTCGCCCGGGCACTGGTCCCTGCAGCTATTTCATAGCTGTTGGGACCAGTGCCCGGTGCGATTGCCCGTGGCCCTAATTACTAAATGAAGCAAAGCCTGTGAGCTAGTTCAGGCTGACAACTCAAGCTGCACTGTTTAGTCACATGCCATGCCTCACTCAATCACACACACCCTCCCAATTTGGTGCACTATTTAAGCTGCAAAATTTATCCACTGCTGCCCTGCTTTCTATCACCCATTGTCTATTGTTTCAGCCCCACCAACACCCCAGCATCCACCTGCAGGCCTCATGGGGGCTAAGATACGTATGTCCTCATCACTCCCATATATTTAATGAAATCAGGGAGTGATGAGCTCAGAGCCTAGACACCAGACTCTAAATATGTAATAAACATTTGAATCGTAAGTTGTCTTACTGAACTGGTGTTAATTTCAGTATTCTGTAGAGTCGTCACATCATCATTTGTTTGTACCTGCCTAGGTATAAATGACAATAAAGGTATTAATTCATTCATTCATTTTTTTATTAACAATTCTACGATGGCCCTGAGAGCCAAGAAGGTCCTGAGGGCCAACACCAACATCTTCAAAGACAGACATGCGCTACAAAATCAGAAAAGAGGTTCATCAATTTGACATCACATGCACTGCAAGAACTCACAATACACAACACTAGCGTTGTCAGTATGGACCCAGCTGGGCCTATTTTGTTCAGTGCTTCAGTGCTGTGAAGACGGCTACCTGTTAGTTGTGTTTGAAATAAGATGAGTTTTGGTTTATTATAATATCAATATGTAGCCGGGTGGGAAAATGTAGTGCAACTGCTTACTAACGCTACCAGAGGGCGCTTTCTCGGTTTGGTAAACTGGTTGTAGAGCAGGTAGAAAGATACCGGAGGTCGCCATCTTGCCCGCAGCGGTGCGACCACACTGCGGTTTTCGGAGGTTAATGAGGGTAAATATGATATTTTGTGTCTGTTTGCATTAAGTATCTAAGGGATATATTTAAGAGTAATGCATGTTTACAGACTGAAATGTTTATTGTTTATGTGGGCGTATGTGTTAGTGGTTGGCAGGCAAACGGACAACCCAACGGTTGTCGTGTAGCAGGCCGTCGTCAGTGCTGTTTGTGCTAGGCCTACGGAAAAATGCACAAGTCAGTAACGTTATGTACTGCACATTCGTTGTGATGTTTTGACCTGTGAATGTAAGAGTGTTTAATGTGAATTTGTGGGCTCTTTGTGTTATAGGGTCGAGCCACTGTAGTTAATTCTTTGCACTCTATTGTTGCTTATATGCTTTTGTACTGATTTTGTACTCTTTGGTGCTAGTCTACATTGTTTACTTTTGTACTCTTTTGTAATAGGATAATTACTTAAGGTTTACGGACATTGTCCAGTGATTAGCTATAGCAGACTAGACAGAGTTACAGTAAGCGTCCCGTGTGCCAGGCACAGTGTGGTGTCGCTGATTTTTGTTTCTACTACTGTAGATACAGCTGAAGACTATCAGCCAGTTGAGTTTTAAACTTGCATCATTTATTTTATTTGTACACCATATTCTTCTGTTCAGAATTAAAGACCCCAGAAGATATTTGTGTGTCCTGTGCTGGTTCAATTTAGCCAGGCTACAAATATCACATGATTTAGAGTGTTGCTTGTACTGTTAGCTCAGCATTAGCCTTTAGCTGGGCATGTCACTTTTTTTTGTCCCTGGAAACACTTCTGTTGTGTTGTGAATGTCAGATGTGTTAGCTTTTTACTGCCATCTATGGTGTTTGGGGTCAGTTTTGACCCATATTTTAAATCATCTGTAAAATAGGCTACACTAAATACTTTTTTTTCCATCCAATTTGTTTTTCTTCTTTTGGTTACATTGTTAGGCTTCCTTATCCAGGAAAATATTGGTTTTAATATTTTTGGGTGTGGGCCCCTGGGCCTTTTTTGTCAGTATGACCCTTGGCTTCAATTGAACCTTCCCCTTGTCAGCTTTCTGCTACCATCTATGGTGTTAGGGTCAGTTTTGACCCGAGTCTTCAATCAGCTGTAAAACACACTAAAACAATTATTTATCATCCCATTTGTTTCTCATCTCTTGGTTATGTTGTTAGGCTTCCTTATCCATGAAAAGGTTTGTTTTGCACTTATGATTTCTGTTTTAACTGTAATTATTGTTCTTATCGTTATAACGGGGTCAAAATTGACCCCAACACCACAAATGTAACAATTTTCACCAGAGCATTTCAAAAATGTTTTATTTTGTTTAAATAGAGGTTCCTGACAAAGTCAAAAAGTCTTGATTCTGTAAACAAATTTATGTGGTACTTCTATGCATTCAAAACTTGAAAACGGGTCACTGGTGACCCGAACACCAGAGGAAGGTTAAGTCATTAAAAAAAAAAATTGTCTAGTGCTTTTGTTTCTTTGTATGTGTTTTTTTAAGTTGCAAATGTGTTGAGCACTACAGTACATCCACTGTGCTGTTCAACAATAAGCAGCGACGTTGAATCACTGTTCAGCTTGATCAATAACAGAGACCAGGGGGTAGATGATGCAATGACGTGAGGATGAATTCAAAGCTGTAAAAAGCTCAGTGTGTGTTGATGTTTGTGTCTTCAGACCTGTGTGATTAGATCCACTGAGCTTCACTGCTCACTATTGACTGCATCTCCCCTGAGGGCTCTGTGACGCAGACAGGTTTCTTTATTGGCCATCACTCTGCAGTGTGGGTCCACTGAGTCTGTATTAATTGCATGGTGTGGGCGACAGCTGCATTCATGTTGACCATTACTGCCACCCTCCTCTTCCTCAGCCTTCTCCCACTCGTCCTCTTCCTCCTCCCCTGGGATAAAACATAATCTTTCATGTTGCCAGACTGTCCCTGTACCTCATCAGTCAATCAGGGATCAGTGTGATGCCGGCAGAGGCGATGCCGAGGACTGAGACGCTAATGAACATAAAGTGATGGATGTACCGATCGCCTGTGTGTCATACAGTATCTGTTTCACGGTGACATAACAGACACAACAGTGCGTCATACTGTTTCCTGTGGGAAGCGGAGCGTCTTCAGGGAGCTGAGAAGAGGCCACGAGGGGTTTGAGCTGACAGGTCCAGAAAGAAGAAAGAGGACGGGACATTTAGGATACACTGGAGGAGATGTGGAGTCTTTTGACTTGGTGCCACTGGACTGGAGTCACTATGTAATTGATCAAAGAGTGAACGCAACAACACTTGTGTTCACTGTGGTTTGCATTTTCGCCTCATGTGGTTCTGGTTTCACATCTGCACAGTTTGCATATCTTCTTCTTGTACCTACCTCGATTTTCTATAAATTTCCTGTAAATGGTTGTTGGGCTCAAAGGACCAGAGTTAACCCCACACTTGCCCTACGTCAGGTGGCCGGCGCCCCTCTGTGGCCCTAAAAGGATAAACCATATGACTAAACTGATTTCCACTGTCCCAAACTGGACGGCCCCTCCCCCAAAAGCTCAGACCTCCCAGGGCTGCAATATAGTCATGGTCATATGTTAGACTCACCTTGTCATGAGTTTTGGCTAAAACGTGTTTTCTGCTGTCACAGTGACCTTTTACCTTCAAATTCTGATCAGTTCATCCTTTAGGCCCAGTAGATATTTATGCCAAATTTCAAGTTTTGTCAAGGTGTTACTGAGGAATTGAGTCCATGCGCGGACAGACGCAGAGAGTCCTGCTTTGACAGTCAAATGGAATTATGGATGCATAAAAATTGGCTCCAGCCCGACATCCTCCATGTTGTGGCTCCAGTCTGTCATTGACCCTCAGAAAACCTGGTGAAATGCTGTGTCATTCCACTGTAGGCTGCAACTGTGAGCTGTTTTCACTATCAGTAAGTCTGATAATTGACTGACTGTTCAATGCAGAATGTGTGAGAGAAAACAGTGAAAAAAAAACAAAGTAACATATTCAGATAACCTGCGAGTAATCACAGAAAATGTGACTATTCGTTTTTTGTGAAGCTGCAGCTTTGGCTCTTAAAAAAAAAAACACACACACACACAAGAAATTCATGGAAAAAAAAAACTGTTGCAAATTTTCTGTTAATCGTCTGTTTAGATCATCAACTCATCAGTGCCTCTTCACAAACCTCGATGGTTTCTGAATGCTTGTGAATGCCATTTTCAGAGGAAATCAGCCCTGTCTTATCGCTCTCCGATAGACTGAGTGAGTTATCCTACATTTCCCACAATGCCTTTCAACCATAGCCAATGGCAGGATGTAAAGTATAACTGAGAGGTTCAGAATGACATCTTTAAGCCTAATGAGCCAGAATGACACATCAAGTCCTGCAGTTTATTGTTGATGATGTTTTTAGCTGCTGGTTCTCATCACACGGACCCTCTGCCTCAGTCAGACACTAGCACCCCCCTCCTCCTCCTCCTCTGAGCTACCAAACCCTCCTGTGTCTACACTGTGTTTCTTGCTATCAGTGTGCGAGGCCTTCAGGATGGCTGTGAGACCCTGAGGGCACTGGCTGTCCCTCAGTACATATGCTGCCCATCAGGGAGGTCGTGTCCGTTGGAGCTCTTCCACACGGGCACCCGAGGGCTTGAGCATGGAGCAAAACGCTGGCACTGGGCTGTCTTATTTTCCTGCAACACACATTTTCACTCTAATGAGATGCTGGTGAAAACCGTCTCTGTCACTCCAGCTTAAGAACTGATCCCACTTGAAAGCAGTGGCAGCTTTTCTATCTGGTGTCATCCTTTTCTGCCCTGGACCCAATCTGTCTATCTTTGCTGACGAACTCGACACCCTCTGTTAACGTCTATTTTAAGATCAAAAAGACACATTTTGTTTGATATGTGAGAAAGTCAGTTAGAAAATGAGAACATCATCAGCCTCAGATCATTTATAAAAGATGATAATCGATTGATCGTTCACCTGATTTCATTCTCTGCCCGGAGTGGAAACCAGTTGATCCTGTTTGATCACGGGGCCTGCCACTCTGCCTTCTCGGCCTTACAGATTTCCCTTGGTGTTCTGTGTTTGAGCCTGTCAGCCATGATGACTTTGCACTCCTCCACCGGCTGCATATTAGCATTCAAGGCACAGGCGAGGAGGAGCTGTGGTGTTACAGCAGGAAGGCCAATCCTGCACAGATCCCCTGGCTGCTGTGAGAGGATTTCTGAACAGTAAACACGAACCACTCGGAGCACGGCTGTCATTAGAAGAGCCTGGACAACACCTCAGAAGGACTGACCTTCAGTTTGAGGGGGCGCTCACTTCACTGCCTGGATCTAATCAATTTTCCAGTGTGACCTTTGAATTGTAATATACATATATCGAAATTATATAAAATATATGTTTTATTTTGTATGTACCTATACATAAATATTATGAACCTAATTAGGAATTTGAATCATTTCTTATTTTAACATAGGCTAGATCTACATTGGCGTTTATGTATGTATGCTTATATTGTTGACATAGTATATTAAGTATATCCATCCACAAATCTGTCAGAATATGTTGATATTATAAACATACGAAGGGTCAAATAGTTCAAAAGTGAGAGAGACCTCTTTCTCAGAATAAGAAGTAACACGTTTGAAAATAATGAGAAATAATACAACAAATAAAACTGAGGAAAAATATAGATTTTTTTATGTGTATGTTTACTACTCCTATTCTTACTCTTATACATCTTGCAATCCTCGACTTTAACTATTGCCATTTCATATTATAAACCTATCTTCATATACCTATTAGGACATGTAATAATACAGTATAGCCCCTGATAGTTGACACATATGGCAACATAGAGACATATATGCCATATCTTACATTTCCATATAGGGAGCAACAAAGAAGTAGTTTTCTCATCCTCTTCATCCTGTGAGCTGATTTGTTTTTCTGGGCTCCAGACAGACTTAAATTGCAGTGCAGAACCAGTGTAGCATGAAAACACATTATTTCTTGGAAGAACTGGATGAAACCTTTTAATATGGATGACAAGCATATTCTTATTGGCCACTCTGGTCAGAGCAGCGTGCCCCGGCGCCTCCAGGTCCACAATTACCAAGCTATTACTCTCTGCACCTTCCCCCCCTGCTCCCTGACGCAAACATTGATTACTTTCTCGCTTCACTCATTTTTACTCAAACCACTGATGTCAATAAAAGCCTGCCATGTGTAATCCTGCAAACACAGCCCGAGTAAAACAATACAACAATTTAATTTGATGATTTCTACCAGGATGTTGATTCATCTAATATTCTTCACTTTCCTCTAACTCTCCAAAAAATAAGGCCAAACAATAAGGCCGTCATCCTCCTGCCCTGGGTGACAGGTTGCAATCACTGTTCATCACCATCAGAAGGGGAGGGCTTTCTTTGTCATTCATCTTGATGTTTCTGTTTTCTTTCATGTGTCCAACTCATTTTTTTTGTTTGTTTGTTTTTCATCAGACAGATTGGTTCCTAATGTTCACATTAGTTAGAAATTAGAACGGGGCTTTATTAACCAGAGGTCCAGTCTAGTTGGTTAAAGCAGATAACAGCGGCACGGCCGTTTCGGCTAATGCTGTGTTCAAGGCAGGCTTTTGAAACCGTAAGTTACAGCTTCAAGTCACAACTACGACTTGGTAGCGTTCCAGGTAACCCGTAGCTCGTGTTTTTACCGTCCTGTTGTCTGTGAAAGTTCCCTATAACGGCCACTCGTAACTTCCGACCCGTGAACTCGTACCAGATCGAACTGGTATGACTTCACAGGAAGGAAAAACACAAAGTACGAGTTTCCTTGAACGCACCATGAGTTAGCAGCCCCCGCCCTTGTCAGGCATCAATTGGTCCTCGTGCTACGTCACCACATTCACGCGCATCCCTTGGCTGCACACACAGCCCTTCATGCCGTTCTCTCCCCTCATTGGATAACACTTGTATCCCACAAGGAACATTTTCTCCTCGGGTTACAGCAGAGCAGAGTGACGGAGAGACTCGTGTTTAGGCTGAAATACTTCATGTAAGTGATTGCTGACGGAAAATAGGACTATTTAGGACTTATATTAACAAAAACATTCCACTGATATCTGCTTTAAGGCTTCAGTCAGAAAGTGTTCTGCTGCCATTTTGTCTCTGACATCTTTTGTGTGTCTTCTTCTGCAGCCTGTTATTTTTTACTTCTGTGATTGTGGCCATCAAAAAACAGTAAAAGAGTCTAAAGAGGTCTGCACTCAAGGTCTTGCTCCTTTTTTAGGGACAAACCCAGAACAGTAGTCTAAAAGAAAAAAGGTTCACTGAAGGGAAGTTGCACTGATTAGACCTGCTGCTGTCAGACTGAAGTGTTACTGAACCTGCTTCATTTCCCTCTGGATTTGAACCAGCATCCCTGAAGCCACAGTCAACCTTCTTCAAACCTTTATTTAACTATGATAGAGCTGTGTGGGTTTTTCATGTCATTCATGCCATTGTGTCTTTTGGCCGTATAGGTGAGATCGACGTGGCAAAGTGAAAACCTGCTGTGATCTAGATCAAGACAGAATCTGATCCGACAGAGTGAAACATCAGACCCCATTAAAGACCATTAAAAGCACATCGTTCTGATATGGATGGCAGTGTTAGTCGACAGAGATATGAATTACATGAGAGTTGTTCAGACAGTCATGATCTTCCAGAGGATGAAACCTTGTGACTCTGGTGGTCCTCTGACTTTGTCTCTACTGCCACCATGAGGAGGACAGCTGTGGTTTTGAATGAAATGTCTCCACTAATTGGTGACAAATAAAACATTCATGTCAGTATGAACTACAAAGAATCTGGTCCTGTTTGTTTTTCCCCTGCTCCCTCCCTCTGTCAGTTGAGTGCAGAGATGCTTTGGTAAACTAAAGTGATGCACATTGTATTCGTTTAAAACATCGCCAAGACAACCAAGTCGAAGCCTTACAGCATAACTTTGGTGTTGTTACAAATGCAAACATTATTTACACCCACTTTTCAGCACTTGAATTTAAACACCATTTTCTATGGTGTTAGGAAAATAGGCAGGGGTGAGCTAAACCTGACTGTTACTATGGGATTTTGATATTGTATTTGGATGAATGAGGGAGAGAATGGACTCTATACTGTGCTGTAATGCAGTCTGGATCCCAGTGATGAATGCTCATCTCTTAAAATATTAAATTACTGAGATGGTTGAATCTGGACAGGTTGATACACAGCATCCACGGTCTGTCTAGACTGCATTACTACTTGCAATACACTACTGAAATACAATATAGCTGCTGCTGTGTGTGTGTGTATATGTGTGTGTGTGTGTGTGTTTGTGCAGATTACTGCAGCAGTCTGCTGGTGATCCTGAGGGACCAGCTGTGTTTGCTTTAGGCTGCAGCACACACACATCTCTACATTCATGTGTTTACCTGCAGAGGTCTGAAGACTGGAGCTGATGAGATGGGTCAGTGTGAGCTGTGAGGCTGAGGATGAAGAGTTTGGAACCAGATGGCAAAGACAAAGAGAGAGGGATTAATCAATAATATTGATGGCATCTCTCCTACACTAGATATGGATTTTATTCTCCACAGCACCGCATTCACTGTATTTACATGCACGACATTAGATGAACACAGGACATTAGAGAGAGTGTTTGTGTGCACTACAATAACCTACTTACTGTGAAGCTTACAGACAGCAGGGCAATACCAGATTAATTAATACAGTGTCTTCAGAGAGTATTCATTTTTGATACACGTACACTTATATTGTTATGTTTTTTTAATATATATTTTTGTCATTTTGCCCATTTGGGCATTTAAAATCAAACTGAAAATCTAACTGAAACCAATCATTTACAAAAGCATTGAGACCTTTTGCTGTGGTTCCAAACTGAGATCAGGTGCCTTAGTATCAAAAGGCACACAGCTGTGCATTAAAAGTGCATTACTGACGGATGACAGTGCTGCTGTTTTTAGCATTGGTAGCAAGAAATGTATTGTCCCATGCATTCATTATTCTCAGCAGGCAAATTAGCTAAATCAGACATCAACCAAATGAAAAACATCTATCATTATTATTATTATCCAGCAGCATTTGATTATACCTCTTGTTCTGCCACAGTAGCACTTGATCTCTCCGCTGCCTTTGTTATGTAAATCCATTCATATAAAACTCCATTAGAAACTCTGTTCTGTACATGACCCATACCAGAAGTCCATCTTCTCTGCAGGACTCCAGTTTCTCTCACTGCAATTACAGACAGCAGGCTTCTTGTTAATGTGACGTTTAAGAAATGAGATTAGAGCAGGAAGCAGACAGTAATCAGATTACTTAAGTGCATCGAAGATATTTTTAAAATGGGAATCACAAAAAGGTGCTATTGGCTGCAGAACCTGTGTTGCACTGCTATTGAAAATACAAGAAGTAACACATCTGCTGATGTTTAACAGATGTAATGTAAAAACGTTGTGTGCTAGCATGCAGAGATGTCCACTCAGAACCACAGAGAACAACATAAGTCAGAGGACCAGCACAGTCACAAGGGTTCATCCTCCCAGGACCATGGATGGTATTTAAATGCAATCAAACTAAGAGTTACTGAGACACACATTGTCTTATGGAGCCGTGCCACTGCCAGTAGTGTAACATCTAACGATATAATGATACAGCCCAGCCACAGCACAAACATGCTGACTCAAAGTCCATAGATGTCCATGATAAGTCATTAATACAGGCCAATCCATAACAAATTTTAAACCCCAAAATGTAAAACAGTTACTACATTTAGAATCAGAATCAGAATCATACTTTATTGTCATTGTAAAGTGCATGCAGTTAAAGCAGAAGTAAGTGATATATTTGTGTTAATATAAGTCTTAAATAGTTATATCTTCCAACAGCAATCACTTACATAGAGTGTTTGGTCTGAAACACGGGTCTCTCAGTCACTCTGCTCTGCTCTGAGCCGAAGAGAAAACATTTATCGTATCCTACAGTTTTTATCCAATGAGGAGAGAGAACGGCATGCAGGGCTGTGTGTGCAGCCAAGGGACGCCGTGAATGTGGCGACGTAGGGACGAGGACCGTTATGGTGCGTTCAAGGAAACTCGTAACTCCTGTTTTTCCGACCTGTGAAGTTGTATCAGTTTGATCTGGTGCGAGTTCACAGGTCGGAAGTTACGAGTGGCCGTTATAGTGACTTTCACCGGTAAAACAGGTCGGAAAAACACGAGTGGGTTGCCTGAAACACTACAAAGTCGTAAGTTGTGACTTGAAGCTGTAATTTACGATTTCAAAAACCTGCCTGGAACGCAGCATTAGCGAAAACGACCGGATCACTCACTTCTGCTTTAAGAATGATTCTGATTCAAAAGAGATTTCATCAGCATGTTAAAGCAGAAGTAAGTGATATATTTGTGTTAATATAAGTCTTAAATAGTTATATCTTCCGACAGCAATCACTTACATAGAGTGTTTGGACTGAAACACGGGTCTGTCAGTCCCTCTGCTCTGCTCTGAGCCGAGGAGAAAACATTTCTCGTATCCTACAGTTTTTATCCAATGAGGAGAGAGAACGGCATGCAGGGCTGTGTGTGCAGCCAAGGGACGCCGTGAATGTGGCGATGTAGGGACGAGGACTGTTATGGTGCGTTCAAGGAAACTCGTATTTTTCCGACCGTGAAGTGGTACCAGTTCGATCTGGTACGAGTTCACCGGTCGGAAGTTACGAGTGGCCGTTATAGTGACTTTCACCGGTAAAACAGGTCGGAAAAACACGAGTGGGTTGCCTGGAACGCTACAAAGTCGTAAGTTGTGACTTGAAGCTGTAATTTACGATTTCAAAAGCCTGCCTGGAACGCAGCATTAGCGAAAACGACCGGACCACTTACTTCTGCTTTAAGCACAATGCAAACAACGGGAAATATGTAGAGAATACAAACACCACAGAGACAGAGACAAATACTGGGCCGCTTTGGTTGATTTCTAATATGTGTCCCATTTAGTGTGCCTGCAGGGGCCAGCATTTTACAGGATTTTTGTATGGATGTATCCTCCTGAGACCCGAGCTTTTTTCTGGTGTGCATTTTTTATTTCTCCTTGCTATCTGGGATAAGTAGGACCTAATAAGTACAATACCTAAAGTTTGTCTTTGTACAGGGAGTAGTTTTTGCAAAAAATGATGTCCTCATATGAGGACACTGGGATTATCTCAACATAAAAAAACTGTATTTGTTGTTTGGGACCAGAAGGGCCCAATTTGTGTAAATTCAAAATTTCAGCTTTCTACAATAAGTAGTTCTCTCAAAAATCAGTGTCCTCATACGAGGACATTGGGTCGAAAAACAATGAATCCTACTGTATATAGAATACAGTGGAAGTTCAAAGGGGTTTTATTCTAAAATGCCACATTAGATTGGCCTGATTTTTTCTGAGTGTCATCCTGAGGTCAAGTAGCCTACTATCAGTCTGAAGTGGAACGGTCAAGTAATAACGAGTGGTTTTTCAAAATTGTGAATCCTCCTGAGACCCTGCGTCCTCATACGAGGACATTATTTTTGCCTCTTTGCACCATGATACTCCATTTTTAAAAACTTTGACCTATTAGCCACATTTAGGGACACTGCCTGTGCCATCTTGTGGTGATATCACAAAAAAAAGACAACAACATGGTACTTTAATAACATAACATAGCAATGTCCTCAAACGAGGACGTGACATTTATTGATGTCCTAGTCTGCTACTATTACTAAAATGTGTCAAATTTTAATGCCATATGAAGACAGAGACATTGTTGTACATAAATACACTGGTTTCATTCATAAAATTTGGATTTAATTCTTACCTTGGTCTTTTATCTTTCGGGAACTGCCATAGAAGGCTCCAGCTGAAATTCCCGCCATTTTTTTCCCCCAAAGAAAATGGTGTAATTTGTGATATCACCACAAGTTGGTGCAGGCAGTGTCCCTAAATGTGGCTATAGTCAAAGTTTTTAAAAATGGAGTATGGTGCTAAGAGGCAAAAATGTAATGTCCTCGTATGAGGACGCAGGGTCTCAGGAGTTGGCCCTTCAATATGGATATCGCTTTTCATCTAAAATACAAAAAAATCATATGTAGCTCAATTTACGTTTTGAACTTTGCAATTGACACTCTTAAAACAACAAAGCTCCTTTTTATTCTGAGAGCAAGCCTTTTCTCAAAACTGACCGTGTGTGGAGTCGGTAGATAGACACCACAGACTATTAAGTGTTTATGCTGAGCCATTTTCGTTATGGTGGCCTGCTCATTGTTTACTAGTTAAGTTGCTTCCATGTGAGACAGTTTGGACTTGTTGGTGGTCTGTGAGTTTAGTTATGTGGGGCAAGCTAGCTTAGTTAGTTGCACTGCTGCCATTTTGGTAGAGACTACCTCATTCTCTACCTGCACAGAGAGCAGAGACTCAACTGTAACCTGCTCTCTAACAGTGTTTTTGTTCCTGTTTCGTGGTCCCTGCTGCTACAGAATGAGATCAATGTGACCACACGTGTTTCCTTCAGGCGAGGTGAACTAAGGTTTTAAACAAACTTGAAGCAAAAACTACTTTGGCAAATAGTTCAGTTTGCATAAAGCTCGAGCAAAAAGGAATGGCGCCAGTGCTGATTTCAAGCCGAGTTCACTGCGCTATTTTCAATCCACATAATTAGGTGATATGTCACAAAAGTTGCCAAATTAAACACGACGGACCCTTATCATGGCCCCGGGGTGCTTCTCACGAGTACTGAAACAGTTGGGGGATACAATTTCCATCTAGAACTATTTGATCAACTTTCTCTGGTCCTATCTGGAGAGTCTCTGAAAGCCCACAAGAGCCTGAAGGGGTATAAGTGGACACAATCTGGCTTTGTCATGAATATTCAGTTTTGGATTCTCCCAACTAAAGATTGCAGTATTTTTAATATAGCAATAATATTGTATAATAATAATAATAATAATATTGTATTGAGGTATTGTGATAATATTGTATCGCAGGGATTCCCACCTCTACCATATCACCTGAAATAAGACTGGGCCCCTCAGTGACAGGGTTAACTATCCCTGCCCAGCCTAGAGCACAGATGTTGCTCTCTGCCAGACATCTCTGCATCTGTGTCTCCGGGAGCACTGAGCCACACACAGAGCCTCTGTCTGTCTGTCCGTCTGTGTGTGTGTGTGCATTTTCCAGTAAAATGCCCAGATCAGGAGAGAGAGGGGGATACAGCATGGCGAGGAGAGAGAGAGGATGCTAACAGTGAGACAGAGTGGAGAGATCACAGGAGAGAAACATCCATCTATGAACCTATATGACCGACGTGAGACAGAAAGAAAAATGGAAATTTTGGTTATTTATTAGCAAAGGGTGATTAATGGAGAATGCTGAATTATTCATGAAGTTTCCACTGAAAGCTGGAATACAGCAGGACAATGAGAGTGTAATCACAGAATGTAATAATTGCTTTAGTTGAAGGGTGTCAGGAAGGTGACAAAACTTTAACAGTTATATATCCCAGCTGAAACAGATCACAATGTAAGTGTGAGAACCAGAGGAGGCTGTGAAGTTGTGCATCCGTAGCGGATTAGGATGGTGAGACATGACGTCATGTGAAATTCTTGCAGAGCTGGGTCGATGTGAAAAGCACCAAGTATTTTGGACAATGTTTGATGATGAAATGTTTATTTGTGATGCTTGTATATTACAAACTGATGTCAACAAGCAGATGCATGCATTCCTATACTCCTTACATAACACTATAGCAGCAGAGACCTGTGTGGGCGGAGAAATGTGCACCAAGATGTGACTGCTTTTTAAAGGTCCACGCTCAGAGCTCAGTGAACGCTCAGCTCAGCACATCCTCCTCTCTGCTCCGAGCTGTTATCTGACCCCACTGAGTTACAGTAAAGGCTGAATATGCCACAGTTATTATAAATGCTGTGACACAAGAGTTTCCTTTGTAAATACTAAGCAGCCATGCAGAGAGCAGACACATTCACACCCACATCCTCATGAACACAGTCTGGCTCCATTCACTCTACACCACAGGGTTAGGGTCTTAGATCTTATATTCCCCCGACAGATAGTGTAGGCTCTCACATTCGGCCCCCATTGATTGCCAGCCTGACGTGTAGCCTGCATATGAGAGCCTGATCAATACAGCCCGCACCGTCTCCAGCTCCCCTGATACTGTATCATCGATGCATGTGTGCATTGAGAACAGGGGACAAAGGGAGACAGAGGAGAAAGGACGTGTTGTCAAACTCAGACTGAGATGTAATCTGATCTCCCGTGTGCCAGAGCGACGCTGTGCAGCCACAGCTGCAGACGGGTTGCCTGTGATAAGACGACAGGCAGCAACATATTAACTCCCTCCAGCTACAGACCGTGATACCATCACAGCTCAGACTCAGAGCTGGCAATTACTGTCTCCACACCACAAAAACAACTCATACTGGCTTGGGGAAAAAAAAAAAAACTGCTGCAATACAAGTTGGAACATAACCCGCAAAATTGGATAAACTCAGACTGACCTTTGACCTCTGCCGAAAACTGAGCGGTGTGTCTAGCCTCAAACAGCTGCAGCTCTTTGTTCAGGTCACAAACAGTCAGATCAACGTTCCAGGAGCGCAGACCTGCCAAAACAAAAGGAACATGAACAAAGTTCATCAGAAACATTTCACTCATGTATCTGACTTAGAAGCACTAACATCATTTTTATTTAGTATCTGAGTTGCTCTGTCTTTACATGCAGTACAAAAAACCTTCATAACTGAGTGTAGACTGTGTATTTGTACTGTAGGTGACTGGGAGTTTGTTGCCTTGAATGCCAAATCAACAACCACAGTCTGACCTCATGTCTAAACTAAACACTTGTGTATCTCCACACAACACTGGCTTTTTGTTCTGAGAAGAATCGGTCACATGGCTCCGGCTTTCACATTGCTGTAATAATAAACTGGTTCAAATTTGCTGGTCAAAGGTCAAGGTCGCTTTGATCTCACAAAACAGTATTTTCAGCCGTAACTAACAAATTCATACACTTATTATGACATAAATTAAACCAAATGTCTATAAGGATGACATTTTGTGATGACATTTTATATCTAAAAAGGTTCAAGGTCAATTTTACTCTGTCATCATAATCCACAGCAAAACAGTTAATCTTTTTTCTGTGCTGTAAACTCTGGAAGGTTTGACAAAAGCATTAAGCACCAGGCTGTCATTTGAGATTTTTTCAAATTTTGTCAAAATCTATGATTTTGTACAGCTTATCATTGGCAAAGTTAAGATGCAGACTTTGACAAAACAGGACGATCATAGAGAATACAATGTAGTACGACAGTGAGTATAAGGTATCTAGAACTGGCTCCACATTGACAGACAACAATAAAATACTGCTTTTATGTATTTATCAGTGAGAAACAATTTATCTGAAGAAAAACATTGTGCTGCTGAATACAACCACTTGTCTACCCAAGTAACATGTTGAAATCAAGACTTTTAGCTGCACTGAGTGTTTGTTCACTATGATGGTTCAGGTTTACATGAAGTGAAGGATCAGTGTATAATAATTTGACAGTTTTTGTGAAACTGAAGCAGTCGAGATCATAGTCACAGTGTTTTACAATTATTAAATTATGTCAGTGGTGTAAAATAAAAGACAGCCTAACTTATGGATAACTCAGTGCGCTTTAAAGTACATTTTCCTGACAAGTAAGCTGAAGGGAATTTATCTTATTCACAGTTTTCCTGCTCAGACTTAGAAATTGCCCCCGACAGACCGGAGGTGTGTGACCTGCTCTGTGGGCCTACCTTGTGTGATCTGTTTCCTGGCGGCGTCGAGGTGATGGCCGGTGGAAATCTCTCCGATCACAATCAGCATGCGATAGTTTCTGTGCTGGAATGCAGCCGCTGTGTGGTGATGGTGTTGCTGTCCATGGTGCTGAACACACTCCTCCAGCTCAGCTCTCTCCACTGAGGCAGCTGCTGCGATCGGGATTTCCATGGTAACAGTGCCACCAGTGGACACTGAGCCCTTTTCCATCTCCATGACAACTGCATCCGGAGCAACCACCATGACAATGCAGGATGAAGGAGGAGGAGCGGTGGGTGTGGCTCCATGCTTGCTGAGTGTGTAATTGGTTCGCAGGTGATGTGGCTATTTGATGTCACAACGTCTTATTGGACAAGAGGAAAAGAGGGATATGAGAATGTATGTTGATCATATTTCCTATTTTACACTGCTGAAACACTCCAACATTGATAAGGGCAACGTGAGGGTGATGATGATGATGAAGACAGTCCTGATTTTATTATTATAGGACCCATATAATTGGCCTTATTTTCTACATCTTTTGAAACTTGAAGATCAATAATCACATAATGTGGAAAATTTGGAGCACTTACAGCATGGAGCTCTTTTTAAAGGTCATTATTGATGTTACTGAGTTCAACCAGCATCAGTTACAGTTTCCCTCATATTGTTGTGATGTTGATTTCCACTGTCAGACAAAAGAGACTTAAAAATAAGACTTTTTGGTGCACAAAGCTTCCATTTATATCTGTGTCACTGCGAGTACCAGGCAATGTGCTTTGGTTTCTTAACTGACAGCTCTTTGTTCCCATCAGGAGTAAAAACAAGGCCTCATCTGTGCAGAGTTACACTGACAACAGAGGCGACACAGTCTGAGGGAAACTGTTATTTTAGGCTCCATGAGATGTTTGAATAAACATCCAACAAAGAAAGCATTGTATTTATACTCAAAACAAATTGGGCAATATAAGTCTGTACATATGCACATTCACTCACAGATTTAACCTGTTGCAGTGTTAACGTACCACAGGAATGACCACAGCTGCTAGAAAAGAATCTGAAAGTAAATTAATTAAAATTACAGTGCTAAAATAAATTTGATTATGAAGCTTAATTAGAAATATTTGCTGCCCTGACCTCCACCTTCGATTTTAGGGAATTAACAAAGGTGGAGAAGCTGTTGTTTTTATTTTGGGGTCAAACCGGCATCTTTGAACATGGAGCCCTACTGAGGTTTAGTGATGACATACCATGAACCTGCACTGTGTTATATCCTCAACGAATGTCCTTCAGCAGCATTTCACATCCTCCATATCAGGTTTTAATGATGGGCAGAGTGGGCGATTGTCCAGAGGGTTTGAGGGAGAGCTGGTCAAGATTACATTATATGTGCAAGGTAATATGACCTTATTCGTAACAGTGAATCAGAGAAGCCTTATGCCATTGTTCCTGACTGAAACATCTGAACTATTCTTGGAGCCCATGCATTTTTGGAGCTTGGTGTTAAAACATCTCTATTATTATATCTTCCCAGCACCTTTAAAACCAAAAATATTTTTTTATTCAGAAATACATTGCCTATTCTTTAGAGAAAACCCTGACCTTCAATTACATTGTATTAAAACAAGCTCTGACTGCCCCTCTTTTGTCCAGTGGCTTAAAAACTCAACATCTTGCTTGACTGATACTGATACTGAAGAGCTATGGAGAGAGTGAGGTAATGATGAATTTATTGTGAGGGCATGTCTACTATCCATTTGATTTACCCGATATACTTGTGTTTTATTTATCACTCTCAGCAGAGTAAATCTGTGTTTATCTCGCTATTTTTTGTCATCATTTATTATTATCATCGATACAGCCACATGTTTGCCCTGGGGAAGGTTTGGATTCTGTTAGTATAATGGTGTATTGTATAATATTTTGGGCCATAGCTACTTCATAAGCTGCTTTATCTTCTCCACCGTGGTGAAAACAAGAGAAATCAAAACAATAATTCAACACAATACAGAATTTTCTTTTCATTCTGACACCACGGATGTGGTCTCGCCTCCCACCATCTTATTTTTAAAAGGACATCCTCCTAAAATGTCACTATAATTGGTTGATACACTCTCTCCCCTATCCTGGGGTTGAGAGGCTCTGCTCCTCTGGAAGCTGCATGGCTCCTCTCCTTCTGTCCTGTATGTTCAGGGGCTGCGGCTGATGAGCACTGACACCTCCCGTGGTGCTGATGGATGACTCTGGGCTTTAATTTGGCTCCTCTCTGTGAAAACCTCCCTCCTTCAGGAGGATGTGTGTTTCCAGCAGTGAGTCAGCAGCACCAGCGGCCTCGGACACTCCAGAGCGACTGCTGACCTCTGCTGGAAGCACTAGGAGCTACAGGAGCTGGACTCCAGCCCCCAACACAGGTCCAGTGATACCAAAAAGCAACCTGATTTACACGTAAATCATTTCAGTAACTGCAAAACATTTGATAGTAGATTAAATCAGATCTATTTTTGAGATTTATACATTTGATACAACAGTTATAATAATGTTTTAAATGCAGCTGTAAAGGAATAAATCAAACAAAGAACAACAAGATGAAAGAAACCCTCTGAATAGAGAGAAGTCTGACAAAAACTTGCTAAGCTTTCTCTTATTGGATCTTTAAACTGGGCACGGAGATCATGTTTTACATTTACTCTCAATTCTCTGTTTGGTTTAATAAAACACATGGTATACGTAAATACTTGCTTTGATCCTTTCTACCCTGATTTAATTGATATGTTACATGCATGTTCCAATACACTGCGAAAGTTACTACAAATTATAACTGAACTCCTCCATGGATGTGACCACATGCAGGATGAATTTGACTTAATAATATAAACCCATTACTGTTGCTGTGAAATAGACAGACAAAAACAAATTTCACACATGTTCTAATCTATTTGGACTGTTTTCTCTCACATATAAAACAACATAACTCTGGATTATATTTTATCAGCTAACTTTAAAAGTTATTCTGAAGTATAGTTTGCCAATGAAACTGGAGTCAGATCAATTTTTCCTCTTCTAGATGGATCCAGTGGTGATGATGTGATGAGGCAGTTGTATTGGACTTGGAGGGGTAAAAAAGCATGGTATCTACATTAAAAAATGCCTTTGCATCTTTACGTGCCATGCGTGTGTGTGTATTCCACACCCTGACTCTCAGCAAAACAGAGGCAAGGGAGGACTGAGCGATGTTGGACGCGTTATTATTGCAACCATCGGGACAGTGAAACAAATTGGGGAAAGCCAAGAGCAGACATATTGATTTCCAAGGTAAAGCTCTATATGTTTCTGTTTTTGTTTTGTTTTTAACCTTGCTTTGCGGTGAAATAGTGATAAATAGTGTTTGGCTGGGAGCGCGTACACAGCAGCATATGCTCCCGGTGCGTGTCGGCGTCTGTTCGCTCCAGCAGAGGTGGCTCAGATTAGACATTTTGGGCAGTGGCTGCGCATTTCTTAATGTGGCTGTCAGCCCGACCTGCAGAAACGACGACGTGACGTTCAACTTTGCGGTGCCAGTCGGTATAAGGTTGTGTGTCCAGGAGGCTGGAGCCCACCAGCAGCCGTCCATTTGATATGTCCTAATATTTGCGTGCATGAATAGAGCCGCTGTGTCTGTCTGTGTAGCAGAATCAGGTGATGGTTATTGCATTGTTGCCGGTCTGGACGTCTCCACCGAATATTTCCATATTGAAATGCCGGTCAGTTACATCCCTGCTGCTGCTGATGATGATGCTGCTGCTTCTTCCCTGTGAGGCAGAGCTGTGCTCAGGCCCATATTGCTGTCTGTGGCAGGATGCACCTTCAACTGACTTGGAGCAGAGAAATAGACCCAGAGGCATCAAACACACTTGCACAGAGGAGAGGGGAAATCATTCACGGCTGGATTGTGCTCATATGTGCAGAAAAACTGTCATTTATTCACTGTATAATGTTGTTTGATTCTGTGTGAAGAGTTCAAATGACCTTCTGCATCGTGGTGTTTGATCTCCTGTGTTGTCATCCCAGTGGCTGTGATGTGAAGTCATGTGATACTTCCAGCATCCTTCTTTAAAATGCATTCACACAGCAGGTGGCTGAACTTTACTGCTAGGTTTAAACCACAGTTTTATCCACAATGTGTTCAACGTGGCTCCCCTCTGAGCTGAGGAGACAACCATCCAGCTGTGATGTTTCTTCTCCTGTGCAGTGTGTTACTTTGATTTTCGGTTCAGATTTTTGAACACTGGCTCACTCTCTCTCCCAGCAGCCTCAACCAGCCCAGTGATTTATAGCTTCCTAATAGTAAAGCTACCTCTGTGATCTGGATTTGCATAGGCTGCCGCGTTACAGGAAATGTGGTGTCTCCATGGAAACTGAGGCTGTCAAATGATGAAGATAAAGTAAGGTTCGTGTTTGAAAGGCCGCCTGTTAATCTTCAAAACTGTGAGCCGACATCGCACCATTACAGGCTCATTAGGAAATGCATCCAATCCAACCTGTGCTTGCTGGCATTTTTAATCTCTCAGAATCTGTCACAACCACAGGTGCTGACACAGACTCATATCTGTAATGGCTCGAACACAGATAGCCATTTTTAGAAGAGGAGGATGGTAGTTCACAGTTAGATAGACCTCATTTGAGTCTGTCAGTCAGTGTTTGTGTCTTTTGGGTTATTTAATATAAAGAGTGGCTGAGATAGCCTACTCATTTATTACTCTGTACACTTTATTGCAGTGCTTGTGTTGCACAACTCCCCTTCTGTCAAGATTTATCTGGAAAAAATTGTCTCAGTGATGATTAAAATACTCAGATGTAGCTGGGCATCTGCAGGAAGTGTGGAGGAAGTAACAGCAGGCAGAAAGAAATCTGTGCTAAAACACTAAAACATGCAGACATACTCTGTGACTTTTCAAGCTGAGGGAGATGATGGTGAAAAAGTTAACCTATATATCATTTTTGCTGGAGTCCCTGGAAGGGCCTCAAGGACCCATGAAGGTCTCTGAGATCCCACTGCGGGATGCGGTGGCCTAGATTTCACTCTTTTACATGATTTATCATCACAAAGTGTAAAGCTGCTTAGTGTAACATGTAAAACTTTGGTGTGTCATTAATAGGAAAAGAAAACTGAAGATGTGCACATAGTCAGGAACAGAGTAGCTACAGACTGTCATGAATAGGAACAATAAAGTTGTATTAGAATTAAGAGCATTCATTGCATGTGATAAATAAAAAACTTAATGCATTTTATTAGGCTACTAATAATTAAAAAGCTGTTAATTAATTTGGACAAAACACAGTTTAGAAAATAATTGCAAATAAGACATATCCTATATACAAGAAATACAAGTTTAAATGTATTAAATCAGATCATTCAGCAGCAAATTAGAGACTGCATTCATCATCCCAAATTGTGAGATAGGTACCAAAGTCTAAACCAACAAATGAAACTACAATAGAAAGTCAACATGCCAACCGGTAATCTCGCGAGACGTCATCACCTCACATGGACCAATGAAATCGCTTCTGGCAAGTTTTGCCGCGAGAAGCGGATCCGAGCTAAAGAGCGAGTGTTTATTTTTTCTAAAAACTGCTACAAAAGACGTGAATGAATAACTGTGTGAATCAAAACTGTGCTAGCGCACCGGTTTCCCGGTGAAGTGTCACAGCTGGCGGTGTGTGCCGAGGTTTCTGCGGGGCACGGCGACTCGTAGCGAGAGCAGCGACTTTCCCTTGTTGTGGGGCGGAGCGCCGCCGCTAGCCTCCTGCAGCTAACAGCAGCTAACACTGGGCAGTGGTCGGTAACAATGTCCAGCTCCCCTCCCTCTCGTGTACCTGGCTCCGTTGTCTCGCCGCTGCTCCTCGGATAGTTAACCACAGCCCCGCTCATCGTCCGCAGCTCGACCTCATGGATCCCAGTGGAAGTGAACTGGACTCCAGCCTGCCTCAGCCCGACAACCCGTGTCTGATCGTGGAGGACTCGCAGCCGGACAGCGTCGCTCTGGAGGACGATCCCGAGAGCAGCTACCGAGCTTTGTTGGCCCGTCGCCTGTCCAGCCTGCAGCCCACCGCCCGCAGCCCCGTCCTGGTGAGCTGCACACCGACCACCAACCTCCACCACTTTGTGTTCACACTTTATGCTTTTGTGACCATATGATCCATCCGTGTCACGGTAGGAAAAACAGATGTAGGTTAGTGGGCAGCAGGGGTTAAATACTTGGCCACGAAAACACAACACACTGGTGCACGTGAAAGTCCTGCAGCCAAAAAAGACTTCGATTGAAGAGTACATCAGTATCTGAAAGAAACACTTAAATTAACAAATGCAAAGCAGAAAAGTAGTTTGTGAGTACGATGTTATTTCACAATATATATTCAGATTGTAGATATCTGAATTGTACATTTGAACGAGTATTTTTACAATTTTACCCATTTTTTTCTAGTTAAAATTGTCCACATCTAAGCAAGTAGGTCCTACTTGAGTAAATGTACTTAGTTACATTCAACCAATACCTAGTTGTTGATACATACCTTAATAAAGCTACATTAAAATTATTTTAATTTTATTTTTTAAACATTTTTAACCACATCTTGCACTCAGCTGATCCAGCGATGACCCTGTCCCTCCATCCTAGACAAATACAGCCAACTACTATTTATAGGCCACACTGCAGTGACTGGACGAAAGGCAGGACACACTCTTGACAGGCTCCTCTAACAGATAAGACGACTGTTAACACTCAAATTTAGATGTATGGACACTTCCCCATATCTCTGTTATATCACTGATCATACTTGCCTGATACATGGGGGGGTGGGTTGGAGCTCTGATGGCATCTTGGAAAACCATGCAAACTCCAAACTGAGAGCCAATGGCCATCTTGCTGTGCTGTGAGGTGTCAGTGTTGCAGAGTGTGTCCTTTTCATTTTTGGGGTCACAGGTGCAATTCATTTGTCCTTCCATCTCTTATCTAAGTAACACTGTTCAAACTAATGTGATGTGTCTTATGTTGGACAGTCTCTTGCTGTGGGAAATAGCTTTTTTTCCCTTTTTTTTTCGTTCACAGGAGCTGATATCCTCACCACTAGGAAGCAGATGCTCTCAGACTGACAGCCAATCAGAGAGCTCCCAGAGTAACAACCTGGCTGAACCCGGTCAGTGCTTTTCCCAACAGCACAGATAGAAATGGCTCATTCATCAATACTATTTCACTCAATCACACAACACATGTGTTTTCTTCACTCAGGGATTCTCACAGCAGCCAACCCCAGTTCAGATTTCCAGGAGGAGAGTCAGCTTCTGGACATCTGTCCTCCTGCAAACAAGAAGAAGTATGTGACTTTTCTCACAGAGTGAAGCTGCTCAGGTTCAGAGAGGCGTCGAAGAAGTGTTTTCACTAGTGCTGGGCCGTTAACGGCGTTAACGTGCTGCGTTAACGTGAGACTCTTATCGTGCGATAAGAAAATTATAGCCGTTAATCTATTCTCAAAGTTGTCTGGGGGCTGGGTCAACATGCACCTTGTACAAAGCAGGTCGTGGAGCTGTGCACCGTGGACGTGCACGAAAAAAACAGTCACACCGAATTTCCCTCTGCTGTATTTTTTATTTCAATTAAATGACAGGTAGACCGCTCGGTTCATTGTAAAACATTAATTTATTGACGTAACGTGGTGATTTCTGTACAGAGCCCAGAGGCTGCGCTGCTCTTCTGTCCAGTAAGTTTCACCTTTCATTCAAACTGCGGCTTCCACAGTTGTTAGGTTTCATCAATGAGACCAACATTTATATATTTAAAAAGAATTAAACCACCGGCGGAAAACCTCTAAAAACCTGCGGGTAAGTTACTCTGCTCGTTTTCTCCCCGCAGGATGCCGACGGCGACGCAGGCTGACCGCCACGTCAGCTGACCGGTGTCACCGGAGGCAGCTGCGTCTGTGACGAGCTGCTGCTGCTGCTGCTCCCGGTCGGCTGCTACGTCGGAGCAAACAGGCGTTATTTGGATAAACTAACCACAAAGTGGGGATCTACACGGTTAGATTCCATCTGAAAAAATATTAAAACGTAATAAAGTGACATAT
Source organism: Trachurus japonicus (assembly GCF_045865225.1). NCBI lineage: Eukaryota > Metazoa > Chordata > Actinopteri > Carangiformes > Carangidae > Trachurus > Trachurus japonicus. Next base: position 31,736,190 of record NC_140909.1, on the reverse strand, counting down.
TAACAGCTCCACAGCGGGAATTAAAACAGCTGCTTTACCACTGTCGCTTGGAGCGAATCACACATGTACAGTAGCCTAGTACAGTCGTTACATCCGCGCATGTTGGAAAAAGAAGAGCGTCAGGTGCTGCACAGCGTCAGGTAGCCTATAACTTCATATGAACGCAGCTCAAAGCGGTGCCTCTCGCGGTGACCAAGCTCAGATAAATACATTGGATCAGCTGTAGCACTGCGTGTCCTCCCGCATAAAGCCGCAATATACCGCTCCTATAAAAAAAATTTATTTGTGTTAATATAAGTCTTAAATAGTTATATCTTCTGACAGCAATCACTTACATAGAGTGTTTGGACTGAAACACGGGTCTGTCAGTCCCTCTGCTCTGCTCTGAGCCGAGGAGAAAACATTTCTCGTATCCTACAGTTTTTATCCAATGAGGAGAGAGAACGGCATGCAGGGCTGTGTGTGCAGCCAAGGGACGCCGTGAATGCCGCGACGTAGGGACGAGGACTGTTATGGTGCGTTCAAGGAAACTCGTATTTTTCCGACCGTGAAGTGGTACCAGTTCGATCTGGTACGAGTTCACCGGTCGGAAGTTACGAGTGGCCGTTATAGTGACTTTCACCGGTAAAACAGGTCGGAAAAACACGAGTGGGTTGCCTGGAACGCTACAAAGTCGTAAGTTGTGACTTGAAGCTGTAATTTACGATTTCAAAAGCCTGCCTGGAACGCAGCATTAGCGAAAACGACCGGACCACTTACTTCTGCTTTAATGAATCAAATATTGTTTTGGTCATAGTAATTGATAATAAATAGGCTATGTTTAATTCTCTTCTCTTTTTTTTCTTTTTTTTTGGAGGGGGGGGGGCGCACAGCTGTTTATTTTTTCAATAAGGGGGGCTCACTCTCTCACACTTTGAAAACCCCTGGGTTAGAGCCTATTATGTTATATATACAAATATGAATTTATCGGTATCGGCAATGAGAACCAGGAAATTATGGGTTATCGGTAGAATTTTTTCATATCGTGCATCACTTGAATGCCTTCATCAGAATTCAAATGAGCCATTTTAATCTAGATTAATCTAGATTAACTCCAAGATTGCAGTGAGATTAATCTAGATTAAAAAAATTAATCTATGCCCAGCACTAGTTTTCACTCTGGTTCCTTCCTGTTGTTTCAGGTGTGCACCAGACGACGCTGACATGGACTCTAGAGCTGATTCTACCACGCACTGCGCTCAGTCTGAGGGTAGGAGATCTTCTTCTCACATGCTGCTGAGGATGAATAACATCCAACATAGAGCAGTTAAATAAAGAGCTGTCACCACATGTGCTACTACTCATGACGACCTCTGTATGTCTGTGTTTCAGAGGGAACCTCTCAGTTTGGTTTTCTTGAGCTCTCACAGAGTCAGGATCTGCGAGGTGAAGAGGTGAACAGTCAGGAGGAAGATATCAGCCAGAGATGCACCAAGTCAGGTACTTTTTTAAAGACTTTTATTTGTATATTATGTGTGTGTTTTTCATTTGAAGTGATAGAAAGAAGATGAGCTGCACATTTCAGATGATTTAAACATTTATGGGGTTGCATTTAAAATAGTCAGGATGTAAAGGGATAGTTCAACATTTTGGCAAATTGGCCCATTGCCATAATCCCTATAGTCATAGCAGTAGGTTTGTTACTTTTTAATTGTCGGTGCAAGCTACTTTTAGATCGGCGGAGCAGATCTGCTAGCTACTCAGAGCTACGCTACAGAGGCTAATGGGATTTCTTGGTTTCCCTCATCAAACTCATCAAATACACAATCCAACAACTCCAAAACGCTCTGGTGGACAAGTTGTGACCTGCACATTCACCACGCTATGAGATAATAACACAACGTTACCAGAGAGAGTTGTTTTAGAGGTAAATTCATGCAAAACCGCTGATGCAGTTGATGCAGAGCCGCAGTTTTTCGGCAAGCAGTCTCTGCATTTACCTCGAAAACAACTCTGTCTGGTAACGTTCCGTTATTATCTCATAGCGTGGTGAGCCTCCGTAGCGTAGCTCTGAGCAGCTTGCACCGACAAGTAAAGGTAACAAACCTACTGCTATGACTATAGGGATTATGGTAACGGGCCAATTTGCCAAAATGTTGAACTATCCCTTTAAGGGAAATTGTCTAAGTGAATGAAGACACTAAAACATGGAGATGCTACCAACCATACAGGACCCAAGTGTTTACAAGCACTATGACCCTCAGAGAGAGATTTTAAAGCAACATTTTAGACGGCGCTCTCTACCATCACATCATTATGAAAGCCCTCAATAAAATAACATCTTCCAGAGGAATAGTGGTGTCCATCCCCTCAGTAGAGATCAAAAGACTTAGAACATCAATGACAAGAGCACTGAAGATGTTTACTGAGACTTGTTATATTTTTTCCTGTATTTGTCACACTCCCAGTGCACCTTGGTGCCATTTTCACTCTCGCTCTGTTGGCGTCTGATGACTGTTTCATCAGCTCATAATGCATAAATGAAGTATAAACAGGATTAAAACATCCCCCGGCACGGCAGCAAAGTCCTGCCTGCTCCCAGGGAATCAGTCAGGCTTTAACTTGTGTCTTGTACTGTGATGCTGCTAGTAAAATGAAAACATAACAGTGTGTGGTGTGGGGGGTGTAAATCCCAAAAGATGCAGCGCGACAGGGTGTCACTGATGATTATCCGGTATCTGATCAGGGTGTTCATACCGACTCCTTCCTCAGAGTCTAATCTCTAACTGCTTTTCAGCAGCAGCAGAGCAGAACATCAGCTCCAGGTCTTCAGCGAGTCAGGACAACAAGCCTGTGAGGTACTACTCAGTGTGCTTCATTTAATTCTACATTTATTGAAAAGGCACAAGCACATCTGGTCTGAAGTCACTTCTTTCCCCCCTTCTGCAGATCTGAGGTCAGCTCCAGCAGCTCCTCAGACTCGCCGGCTCAGTCGGGCCGGCAGCTGAGTGTCCAGGCCTTGCTGCACTCACAGGGCTTCCAGGCTGCTGGGAAGCAGGACCAGCAGGACTGTGAGATCCTGTCCTCACAGGAGGACCTGTTTGATGCTGACAAAACAGGTACGTTAACACGCATGGATCACAGAGGTGTTCATCTACCCTCTACTGAATGTAAGGTTATTTCATTGTTCTGTAAAAATCAGCTCACTCAAGATGAACAATTCTCCTCATGTGCTTTTATTGTGTGAATAATTTTATTTGAAACGCTCACTGACCTGTTGTTACTAGAGCTCCTAAGAGAGGAGACACGAAACTATGTGAGAGATGGTTTTAACTTCTTATGGATCACCACTTCAAATAAATAAGAAAAAGTTGAACATCAAGTGTTGTCAGTCCAGTGGTTTATTGCACCAGTTGAAACTTAAAGGGATAGTTCACCCAAAACTCATTATCTACTCACCCTCATGTCAACTAAGAGCTGTGAGAAGTTTCAGAGTCCTCCGTGCCTTCTCTGAGTTACGGGGGGGGCCGTGCAGCAGTATTTGTCCATATAATGGTTGTCAATGGATACCAACTTTCTTCGTCCAAAAAGACACACCAAAAAACATCCAAATACCTCCATACTGCTTGTGTGTAATGTCCCTCTTATATTGAAGCCCCGACATGAGAAATTGTTCTGAAAAAAATTAAATAAGTCTATATTTCAAGCTTGTTTGTAGCTGAAGCTCCCAGTGTCTCGGTTCACTGCTCTTCCGGCGGAACAATTTCTCATGTCGGGGCTTCAATACAAGAGGGACATTACAGACGAGCTGTGTGGAGGTATTTGGATGTTTTTTGGTGTGTCTTTTTGGCCCTTAGTCGACATGAGGGTGAGTAGATAATGAGTGAAATTTGAATTTTGGGTGAACTATCCCTTTAAGTCATGTGTCTCCTCTGTGTTGCTCTCAGCTGCTGCAGTAGACAGCACAGTGTCTGAGCCGGAGCAGCAGGGTCCGCCCACATCGACCCCGGCCCACACCCTGCGGCTGCTGCATCTCTCTGGACAGGGAACACTGGTGCAGGAGAGTCTGTCCCAGTAAGTCACATAAACGCTCAGACTGTATGTTTGGTCCACACATCTGCCCATTCAATATGTAGCCAAGTCAGAAACACGATTTCCACTCACTTCCTTTTCCTTTTCTATTTTAACCCAGGAGCTCCGTGGATTATGTTGCCCCCACCCCGGACAACTTCACCCACACTCCTCTAATCGTCCCGAGCTCGCCGACCGCAGCAGAGAATGAACACGGTAAACAACTAAACACACACGAACGACTGAGATTCAGTTGGAGAGCGAGTCTGCTGGAGAGTTGAGCTAAACGCTGTTTTTTTCTGTCAGGTGCTGATGAACCGATGGACACTTCATTGCCCCCAGAAGATCGAGCAGGAGAGAAGGAGGAACAGCCAATGGAAACGGAGGTTGCCTCCAAGCCACACCCATCTGCCTCTACGCCTGTATCCCAGAATTCCCCTGGTTTTATGTTGGAGCGTAATCTCTCTGTACCCTCCCAGCCAGATTTCTCTCATGTGAGTGCTTCCTTTTCTTTACTTCACTTAGCATCTCCATTTTGGCATTTACTTTATAAACAACTTTTTGATCGATTGGATATTGTCATCAGTTTTGATTTTTTTTTTTATTTTTATTTTTAAGTATATTTTTTGGGCATTTATGCCTTTATGGATAGCACAGTTGAGACAGACAGGAAACGGGGAGGCAGAGAGAGGGGGAATGACATGCAATAAATGGCGCCCGACGCGGGACTCGAACCAGGGCCGACTACAGCGAGGACTGTGCCTCTATACATGGGGCGCCCGCTCTAACCACTACGCCACGCGACGCCCCATCAGTTTTGATAATTTAGAAATATTTAGAGTCATTTATAAAAGAAAAGTGCTCACTGGATACAGCTTCTCAAAGTATGAGAATTGGCACAAGATCTAACCAGTTCTAAAAATTAATATTTACGGTAGTTGCATTCAGATCTGCATAATAGTAACAAATAATGATAAAACTCAGGTTACAAAGTGCTTTTACAACAGCATAAAATACACAATACACTTGGGCCAGAATAAAAAGGCTGCTACATTTAGTCCATATTTAACTAATGCAAACGGCTAGCCTGCTGACTGTAGCTGAGACTGTAGTCCTTGTTCTGCATGAGCCGGTTCTCCACCTGAGCAGAATAAGAAGAAGAACCACCATCACCAGCTGGAGTCACAGTCCATCTCAGCGAGGGCCACTCAACTTTTAAATCGAAGCCCTTGTATATAATACTTAATAAAATATACCAGCTCTGTCCAAATGAATTCTCCATGTGAACTAAGTAGAAAGTGAGATTGTTATGACACGTTAAGTGCACACAGCAGAGCAGCTGTGAGCGGACAAACATTTGAAGGAAGCATCAACGTGGTGGAACGCGACATGTGGATCAGCTTCCTGTCTGGACTTTCAGAATAAAATCAGAGCAGAGACAGGATGTGGATATTTCTGATTTGGGCTTTAGTTTGATGAGATGCTTTGTTTCCAGGCAACCATATGCACTATTAATAATGTGATCACAAGTTAATCTAAATCTGTGAGGATTGTGATTCTGCTTAAAAAAAAAACGTTGTGATGATCTTTTGGCTACATGGTTGCAGCTCTAGTCTATAATAGTCCTGATGTTGTTATTTTCTGTTTCTCAGGACGTGTTTGTCCCAACGCAGAGCCTGGAGGCTCCACAGCAGTCGGACAAGAAGTCGCCTTGTGCGACAGAGTCTCAACATGTGGAGTCGGCTTCTTTCAGTTTGCCTTTGCAGCTCTCTGTGAACACAGAGAGCAGCTGTCCAGCCAAGCAGGCTTCCGAGCAGATCGAAGAGGACAGCCAGGCTACGCAGATAGAAGAGTTGGAAGAGCCTCCCGGCGTCGACACCAGTGACTCTGTGGTTTCCCGCTGCGATCAGAGTAGCCAGAGCAACGGCGGCGCCTCCTCAGAATCACAAACCAACAACAGTTTGAAAGCTTCCACCTCTGCTGAGTCACTCAAGCAACGCAGCGAATGTGCCAGGACAGAACAGGCCAATCTGTCGCAGAGGTCCGACGTGCACAAACAGACGGCAGCTTCTCTGAATGTACAAAATGTGAATGTAAAGGACAGAGTGGTGAGCTCTGCTGACGCCGTGTCCTGCTCTCAGCCGAAGCTCGACTCCTCTGATCCGACTGTGAACAGCTGTGTGCAGGAGACGCCCTCGGACACCACGCCCTGCACCCTGCCCTCACAGTCCATCATCTCCCAGACACCAGCTGTAGATGTGGTCAAAGCCTCTGTGGAAGTAAGTGGAGGAAAGAGCCAGTCTGTGGATTCACAGCAGTGCGGGACGGTCGGTAACAGCCAGACGGACAGAGACGTGATGGACGAGTGTGAGCAGGGCGACGCAGAAGAGGAGGAGGAGGAGGAGGAGGTGGTGATGGAGGAGGAGAGTGCAGGGGGAGGCGGGGCTTCAGGAATGGCTCTGGCACTCTCCCAGAGCCAGCTGTTGACTCCCGAGCCGATGGAGGAGGACGACGAAGACGGGGGAGCGGATGGAGACAGCGTTGTCGTGGTGACGGACAGTGAGAGAGACTCCCAGGTTCTGAAGAAAGACGGGACGCCACAGCCCAAGACAAACAGCTCCCAGCCAATCAGAGACAACGTCGCCGCCTCCACTAATGGCCACGAGTCTCAGGCGAAGGCGAAGGAGGCGAACGTGGCTCCTGATAGGTTCTCCCAGACCGAGAGGGCGGGGCCTGAGCCTGACGGGATCAAAGACAAGAGCCTCAGTGACAGCTCTGGGGGTAAGATGACTGGCAGTTACTCGGGTAAAAGTAATGGTTCCCAAATCAGGGGTCAAGAGATGGTGTCTGTCAAACACAACAGGTCAAAGTTCATAAGGACATAATGTTTATTTTCACCTTTACTTTCTTGTCTAAATCAGTGGTTCTCAAACTTTTTACACCAAGTACCATCCCAGAAAATACTTGCCTCTCCAAGTACCACCCGGTACCACCACGCCTAATTTAAACTTAAACGGTAGGCTACTAGTCAAAATTTAGGTTTGGTCCAAAATATTAGTTTCTGACCAAAAAAATGTTTTTGGGCTCCTACCATAGGCTTACTGACACAGCCATGTAAATTCACATGCAATGTCAGGGAGGGAGTGGGTGATATTGAGCACATAACTCTAATGTTATCCCTTCTTGGTGAAAGTGATGCTGTTACAACCATCCCAGTCTTCCCTAATAATAATAATTAATTATTAATCATTATAATGGCGGTATACAATGATACGTTGTTTCATTTTCAGCTCACACACACGTTTGTTTTCACCCGGGTCCAAAAGCCACACCAGAGCATCATGTTTCCATGACAACTGACTGGAAAAGATTAGCAGTACGTCATGTTTATATGACCCTCGATCGTAAAAATAAAACTCTGAGAAGTAACACTAAACTTTAACATCAGAGACACACGTACGCAAGTTATTTAAAGCGCTGCTCATTTCATTTTATAAACGGGCCGCTCCAGTTGGACTGTAGCCGAGCTACGGAGCTAATGGAGCTAACGGAGCTAACAGGTAAACAGATGCACGTGTGGTCGGAGTGGTGCCTGGACTCCCTTGCTGATAATGATGTCGGCATTTTCTGCAGGTTTTTGCTTGGATTTATACAGTCCCTATTCTATGCTATCATCACAACATCCTGCAAATGCATTTTCGGCCAAAAATATGTGGTTGCCCAATTTTTGGTGCATCTGAAATTTATTTTATTTATGTTTAATTCAGTGAGTCTTTTGCGTACCACCTAGAGGGAGCCCGCGTACCACAGTTTGAGAATCACTGGTCTAAATAATTAACTAATTATTAGTTATTCACTGAAAATGGACGGATCTCCTCATGCTCCTGTCTCTCGTCGTCTTCTTAGTGCTGCTGCTGTGTTTCTCATATCCAGTCTGCATTTGTTTAATTATTAGTAGGGTACTGATCGATTTCTCCATTATTGCTTCTTTGTCTGCCTGCGGAGTCGACCAGTACAAACACACACAGCACCACTCTGCTGTTGAAACCCACATTGTGGTGGAAAGTGTAACTGCAGCTTGAATGACACAGTCTCTCTCTATTCATGACAAAGAATCGATTATCTCCTCTACATGTTGCTGTTTTCTCACACATTAGGAATTAAACAGCAGGATTTCTTTTCTGCACTTGGTTGTAAAACAGTCGGTGCTCTGTGAGCAAATCAAAGGACTCGTTACATCAGGAGCTGGAAAAACATTTTCACTTTTAATTATCAGCCTTAATGGAAACAATACACAGAAACTGATTGAACAATGGGGTTTTTCTACCACAGAAATTTCCTTCCACTTCACGCTTCCAAAAGAAGGGGAGCTGATTGGTCCCGCTGTTGGTGCCACGCCCCCTCTGATCAGCCAGCTGAAGCAGACGCTGAGACACAGCACTCCCATCGGTGAGTTGAAATTTCTCTACCTGATGCCAAGCAGCGTTAACGTGACTTGTTAAAATTTTTCTTTTCCCCCAGAGATCACTTCCTTTTCTGAGAAGTCGGACATGGCGGGCGATGTCTCTGCCGACGCGGCGATGGCTATGGCCAGTGACATTGCGTCCGGAGAGAGCGGAGAGGACACGACAGAGAAGGAGGATGGGAAGCTGAGTTTGAGGATGAAGCTGGTGACGCCTGTGGAAGAGGGCAACTCGGAGCGCTTCAGCCTTCAGAGTAAGAACACTGGCCCTCATTTATCAAACTTGCGTACACCCAAAAAATGGGTGTACACCAAATTCACCGCAAGGATCGGCATTTATCAATCTGAGCGTGAGCGTACGGTACGCACAAATCTCACGCCAGCTCTGACCAGGTGTACGCACATTTGGAACCAGCGTAGAACATGCAGGAACGAGTGTTGCTGTGTCAGAATGATTATTAAACCAATAATAACTAATAACGCAGCGATGTGGACCACATGTTGTTATTGTTTATATTGATAAAAAGATAAAAAGTAGCCAAAAAAAAGAAACAATACCACCAAGTCTGTCTTGAAAATTTAACTCGACTTTTATTTTGAGCAACTGAGATGAATTAAAAACCACGATGTGACAGATGCTCGTTAATCAACTGTGTAAACAGAAACAGTCAATGACAGACAGACCTGTTATTGTTAGATCACACACACAAACTTCCAACATCTCCTGCACCAGAGCATGACCGGACGGCTCCTCAGTCTCTCTCTCTGCCGGACACCGGAGCCCTGGTTGGGGGGGGGGGGGGGGGGGCTCCGCTACCTGTCTAGGTGCAGCTGATCTCCGCGGCGGAGTGTCCCCCCCCCGTCACCGGGACCTGTCAGCGGGAGATCAGGCCGGTGTTTCACATCCCTCCATCAGCCGAACCATATCATCGGTGTTGATGGTCATAAAGTTGCGTTCGCAGCAGTAATATGACCATATGATTTCTCCTCAATCACTTGTGTTTAGTAAACTGCAGGAGCATTTCATGAGATCGCTGGGTTTCCTGATGTGGTCGGTGACATGTGCATCTGCAGCCTCCATCCACCGGGATGACGCTTATCAATCACAAAAACTATCAATCTATCAATGTCCAGATATTTAATGTTGCCGCCCTCTCCCTGTTCAACGTGGTAATGCCAGTAAAGTCCGTCTTATTGGCCGTCTTCCGTGTCTCCATGTCGTAAAAGGGGCAGGGCGACGACTCTAAAGCAGGAATATATCGGGGCGTGACATTTAAATTACGCTCGTTTTCAGCCGCCGGATTTATCACCACTAGGGCTGCAACTAACGATTATTTTGATAATCGATTAATCTGTCGATTATTTCTTCGATTAATCGATTAATCGGATAAAAAAAAGGCACAAATTTGATTTACATTGTACGGAAGAGAAGAACGAGAGGAGGAGTTGTTTCTCAGTTTGATCCAGCATGTCACTGGTAGGCTATATCATTTATTTCTTTCTCCCTAACTTTATTCAAAAACAGAATGTTATTCCAAATGGACAATATTAGTGCAAAAAAATTGCACAAATAAGTTTTTTTTTAAGTTAGTTGAACGGCCCAGAGCTGTTAAACTAATATAATACATTAAAAAATAATAATAGTCAAAATTCATTAGGGCACTGCCTGATTTGCTTACAAGTGGAAGTCTGCAGCATGTTTACATCCAGAGGAAAATTCTGATCAACCCTGAAAGTTCATAATTCACCGGATCAACCGACAACAACCTGACGTTACTCCGACAGTTTCCAGTTTGGCTCACAGCCCGTTTCCCCGACCGGCCCACGTAATCACACCGTGATAAACACCAGTCACCGCGGGGGGACAGGCTGGACCCTCCGGTCACACACCGTTACACACACACACACACACACACACACACACACACACACACACACACACACACACACACACACACACACACACACACACACACACACACACACACACACACACAGCAGCGATCTGATGTAAACATCGGTATTAACTGTAAGCGCCCATCACCATAAAATAAAACGGGTAAATGATCATCAAATCTCTAATCTGACTCCTCCACACACCGAGCTCTGAGCAGAGGAACAGCTGATCAAACCTCTAAGGAATATTTCTTACCTTTACTCCAGGTGTCCAAACCAGTCAGCAGCAGCAGTCATCAAACTCCAACAGTTTTATAATCCATATTATTCCCGTTTGCATCGCGTTCCTCGCGGCCAGCTGCTTCATTCATTTGCATTGTGTGGAAAAAAAGAAAAAAGTTTTAGCTAACGTTAGCTTTAGCTTTAGCTTTAGCTTCAGCTCCTGACAGGAGAGGCTGACAGAAGAGACCGTGAAGCCTCTCTGCTGCTGGTACCGAGTCCAGACCACCGGTCCAGACAGTCCGCGACCATGTCCGTGACACACCGCGTCCGAGCCGCGCGGACTGTGTCCGTGTGGGAGTAACGTTGGACCAGGAGTAAACAACGCGGTGGAACCGGACAACACAGGTCAGGTTGATCAGAAACACGGCTGTTGCCGCCGCTAAAAACACGTCTTTTTTTTTACATGATGCAAATGAATGAAACAGGCTGGCCGCCAGGAACGCGATGTAAACGGAAATAATATTAGTGGATTATTGGAGCTGGATGACTGCTGCTGCTGCTGACTGTTTTGGACACGGGTAAAGATAAGAAATATTTCCTTTTTTCCCTGGCTCTGGGCCAAGTTAATCGCTACCCAACGAATCGATAATCAAATTCGTTGCCAACGAATTTAATAATCGATTTTTATCGATTTTATCGATTCGTTGTTGCAGCCCTAATCACCACCATGCCGGTTCTACGCCGAAATCAGCAGCGTACACACTTTTAGTAAATCACACGTGACACTTGGCGTACACTGATATTTACACCAGAATCTACACCAGATCCTGCGCAAGTTTGATAAATGAGGGCCTTTGTGTCCAACCTAGAGTGCGTACTGATGCAACGGTAGCCATGGAGATGCCGTATGCTCTTGTCACCCCTCTAAGTAATACATTTCTTTCCACCAGAGCCAACGCTGCCAGAGGAGGATGGATCTGTCGTCAAGGTTACCGCAGTTTCTAAGGCTGTAACCAGGTAACTTTCCACTCTCTCACTCTATTAACTGAACTCCTTCGCAGTTCGAGTTGCTTCTTCTCCTTTGAGTCGCTGGAGAAAGAACAGCAGCTGAAGGTCGTTGTGCAGCTCAGTTCTTCAGCCTCCAACGCGCCTCATGCTGATGGTTGTTATAAAAGGTCTCTGACCAGCCCACAGCCTCGCTCAGCAGCGCTCACAACCAGGAAAAATGAGGTCCAGCTGATGTGTCTGTGGCTCAGGAGATGAGATGGTTATTTGTGGTTTCATGTCAGATTGCATGTCTATGGTAGGGATGGGCAATTAACTGAAAATGTACTGAAACCCACGTTTAAACTCTCTAACCAACACAAGTTATTTTGTTTTTTTTCCCTGTGCTGTCCTCTTCGAAAAAAACAAACCAAAACAAAACAAACAGCCAATGATAATTAGAGCTGCGCCAAGCTGAACCAATCATGTGGCTGGAATAGAGCCACTCCAGGTTAGGCTAACGCACACAGCACAAGACTGTGCTGCACTTCATCCCCAATCAGTCAGGCTTTATTTCTGTGTGTCATTTTCTCTCAATTTGTTTTGTCCTCCCATTTTTGGCTGGACAGCGCTGTGATCTCAAATGTCCCTTGCAGTCATGTGAAATGCAGGAAAGAGGAAGAGCACTTTTGATACACTGAGCCTCCATTACTGGAAACAAACTACTTTAATTCCATGTGCCATTATTACTAGAGGAAGAGCTAAACATAAGACACAGAGAGCAGGGGAGAGAGGGAAGTGGTTGGTCACTATCAAACTCTCCATATCACACTGAAGAAGAAATGAAGACTAAACTATTGTCAAAAAATAAAGGATGTACTCTGTGAGAGATTAGGAGAGACAGTCTGTCTGTCCTAACTTTCTCTCTGACTGATCATGTTCTAAGTGAAAGCAGCTCAAGTCACAGCACAGTCTGGCTTTGTAATATGTGATTTTATCAGATGATGTCACTGTTATCAAATCAGGCTTGAACTTAGGTAGTGAAGACATGTACTTTGTTTCCTGGTCTTGTTAAAGTAGGCACAACTAGGCAAGGCAATTTTATTTGTATAGCCCGTTTTTACAAACAGTTTGTCTCAAAGGGCTTCACATAGCATCATAACAACATCCTCTGCCCTTAGACCCTTAGCTCATTATGTTGCTAAACGTTTTGGACCACATTAGCTGCAGGTTAATTTCTCTTCAGACTCTGGTCGGCTGTCAGAGCCCTGGTACAGGAGTGAAGTCTAACAGCGCTCATGTTTGATGTCTCAGCAGCCCGTCGGTGTTCAGTCGAGTCAGACAGGTGCACAGGCAGCAGGAGGCAGAGGAGGACGGCCAGCCGGCGGGAAACTCCACACCTGTCAGGTGAGCACATTTCACTTCTGTTACGCTGCTACTTACACAGTGTCATATGAGATGTGATGTGGTTGTGTCACTTCCTGTCCCTGTTTCCAAGCAGCATTTTGACAAAGTCTCAGACTGGGGCAGAAACCCACTTTCTATCCAAACGATATCTGACCCCACAACACAGTGTGTGATGTGTGATGGACACAGAGCTCTCAGCAGTGCTGCCCCACTTTAGTTGCCTTTTAAACCCCCGTGTGCAGCATTTAAAAAACTGTGATCTCACATTCACCAATTTAAAATGTGAAATGAATCACCAGGGTACAATTTATCTGTGTGATTTGTTTCATGCATGTAGTTTGTAAAGATTCATCCTGCAGCCTCACTTGTCCATTTGACCTGGGGGGTGGTATATGAATAGATTTCCCCTGTTGTAATGTATTTTAGTAGACAGAAATAGGTCTACTTGTGCTGTGTGTGAGACCTACTTTTGGATTGTGGAGGTGGGACTGTTATTTTTTGCACCATGTGCGTATTCTCCTGAGACGTGTGGAGCAGGAAGGTGTCGTTTTGTCCTCACGCTTTGGCAAAGTGAAGTTGTCTCTCAAAAGTCTTCAGCATCCAGTTCACCTCTCTATCCACTCGTTTCTTGGTTAAACAAGAGAACTGTTCTTTGTTCCTGTCAGTCTAAATAGGAGACTGATGCTGATACCACATATAGGTTATATAGCAGGGCTGGGGGAAAACTGATGCAGCATAGTATTATGATATTTTGCTCAGCACTCGGCATTGTATCAGTATTGATCTTTTATTGTATATATGCAGATATAAATTGAAGTGTCTAGTACTACAATACAAAAGTAGGTTCTCTGACTGTGTTGGTCAGTCTGTCTACTTTACAATCACATTATACAACAATGAATATTATTCAAGTGAGTTGAACAGATATCACAAACTATTTGAAATCACAATAATATCAGCTAGTGATATCGTACCGTGAGGCCTCTGGTGATTCCCACCTCTATTATTTAGGTAGTTGTTACAAATATTCATTAAGTCTCATGAGTTAAGAAACAGACTGTGAGCTTTGGCCTGATGTTGGTGTCAGAGGACAGAAGGCCGTGCCCATGTGGTTACCTCAGTGAGAGAGTTGACTCCCTGCTCATCGGCATCTGCTGGACATGAGCTTCTCTGACTTTCATCAGTCAGAGTTCCATCATATATATCAGACCCAAAAATATTCCCAGTGACGAATGGATTTCAGATGTCCAACTGGCCAGCTGTCATATGGCCCGACATTAGCAGTTATCTCATAGAGAAGCACAGTGTGTACACAAACAACAATTTGTGTGCATATAAGTCTGTATGTGCAAAACGTTTTAATTTTTTTTTAATTTATATTATTTTTAATTTTATGACACCAGTGCTGCACAGACTCTCGCCGCCTTTAGGACCTTCAAGACCCCAATCCGTCCTTTTAATGGCCTGGAGCTATAATCTTCTTCTTTTTTTGGCAAACGGATGAGATCCCCTCAGTTTATTATACAATTTCCATCCATCCTTTTGCCGGTTTGTGCAGTTAACAGCACAACAACTCCTTGTCCTTTTTGTTTTCTGCTTGACTCCGCTTGTAAACAATGAGAGATGTCCCACTTTCTGCCCCCTGGCTGCACGTGCACATCTGCAATGACGTTGCACAGAAACCTGTCTACAGAGAGCTTCATTCTCTGCTACTTAAGCAAACATCTTCAGCAATGTTGCAACAACACGCTGCCAGAAAAGTCACAACACATGTAAAGCCTAACCCCACCTGTGGCCATTTGCTTCATGTCTCACTCCCCTGATACAATAGAAACAGTAGATTCTAAATTGACTGTGTGTTTTTGTCATCAGCCAGATGTCTCATAGCATCACCTCTGTATAATGTTATCGTCCCTTCAGGGGGGAGCTGTTTGCCTCGCCTCAGAGAAGCTCTCAGGTGTCATCTGAAGGACTCAATAGCCTCCCCAGCAGCCAATCAGAGCCCTCACAGCAGGAAAAGTCAAAAGCAGCGCAGCCACAGGCCGCAAATACTCCCGCCCCCCCCGAGCCGCCTGAAGAGAGGAGAGGACCGGCTGTGGTCATAGAGCCACCCACCGTCAACCGGACCGACAGCCGGCCGAGGGTGATGTCACAGCAGAGCTCTGACATCACCGTCACCTCCAGTCCATCCAACAAGGTCTGTCACTCAGTCACAGCTGCTCTGCTCAGAGGATTTAGTTTAAACACAGAAAAAACAGCTGACGAAAGTTTTCTTTATATTTCTGTTACAAATTAAATTAAAAAAAAAATTGAATGAATTTGGATTTGGAAGTTTGAATTAATATCTAATCAATCAAATTTCTGAATAAGTACAAAATGAATTAAACCAAGCTACACTCTGCTGTAACACATCTCATATAGGAGTTTGTTTTTGCAGCCGCCTGTGAAAATTTAAGGTATTAAAGAGGCTGAAATCTGTTTGGTTGATGTTGAGTTTTGAAATGTTTTACGGTGTCTGCATGTGACATGACTGATTTTAATTTCACAGAGTTCATGAAAGTAAAGCAACATTTTAAAAATATATTTCACTTGGCTTTTAGAGCTGCCATAGACGAAAGTTAATTTGACATGATAATATTTCAGCTACATTTCGAAGATGTCACATCCCAGATGTTGAACAGCAGCTTCTGAGTTGAGTCTCTCTCAGGTGGTTTATTTAAAGTCCACGGACACTGGAGTTGGTTTTCGTCCATAATTTTACGTGCGTTGTGTAGAAACGAGACTTAATCCAGTTGCTGACATGAGGTGTAAAGCTGTTGATCACTCTGTCCTGTGTGCCTCAGCTCCGTCAGCGCTCAGTCTCGCAGCAGACCAGCTTCGACGGCCCGGGGCTGCGTATGCCAGCCGGCAGGGTATTGACATCCAGCCGAGCACGAGCAGAAGAAGTTCCAGCTTGTGTCCTTGTGTCTGTCCAGCTGACGCTCTTCTGTTCTCTCTGAAAGGGGGAACCAGAGTCTCCGTCCTTCAGAAGAACCGCTGGCCCCTCCCACTGCAGACACGTGCGCACCATCCAGGAGGTGCGGACCACCGTCACACGGATCATCACAGACGTGTATTACGAGGACGGCAAAGAGGTGGAGCGCAAAGTCACCGAGGTAACTACCGCATGGTTCTGGGGCCTCATTTATCATTGTGGATACACCTTTTTTTTACACACTTTTCCCCACCGTTATGTGCGTACGCACGTTTCTCCGCCAAATTTGGGATTTATCAAGCCAAAACCTGACGGGAAAAAGTGCAGACATTTACACCCATTTTGACCCTGGCGTACCGTGATTTACATTGGCGACACCGTTGCTGAGTCAGAGAACTGCAGTGTGAGAAGGAGAGAGGAGCGCGGATTACATTTAGAAGAGCACAGTGTTTGTCCTAGGATTTTTTGAAGTAAGTAGGCTAGTGATAGTGGTGGACCGTTGATGCTGGCAATCCAACCCGCTCTATAATAACACTAGGCTATATGTTAAAGCAGATAACAGCGGCACGGCCGTTTCGGCTAATGCTGCGTTCAAGGCAGGCTTTTGAAACCGTAAGTTACAGCTTCAAGTCACAACTACGACTTGGTAGCGTTCCAGGTAACCCGTAGCTCGTGTTTTTACCGTCCTGTTGTCTGTGAAAGTTCCCTATAACGGCCACTCGTAACTTCCGACCCGTGAACTCGTACCAGATCGAACTGGTATGACTTCACAGGAAGGAAAAACACAAAGTACGAGTTTCCTTGAACGCACCATGAGTTAGCAGCCCCCGCCCTTGTCAGGCATCAATTGGTCCTCGTGCTACGTCACCACATTCACGCGCATCCCTTGGCTGCACACACAGCCCTTCATGCCGTTCTCTCCCCTCATTGGATAACACTTGTATCCCACAAGGAAAATTTTCTCCTCGGGTTACAGCAGAGCAGAGTGACGGAGAGACTCGTGTTTAGGCTGAAATACTTCATGTAAGTGATTGCTGACGGAAAATAGGACTATTTAGGACTTATATTAACAAAAACATTCCACTGATATCTGCTTTAATTGATAAACAGAGCGGATTGAGGATTTTGCTTTTTTGCTTATACACACTCGTGTGACGTCCGACAAGGATCAAACCCGCCAAGTTGAAAAACACACCGGCAGCAGCGCACACTGATCTGCAGCTACTGAGACTGTTATTATTCTGTCACCTGAGTTAACGAGGTGCACGTGTGTTTGGAGCTGACGAGAGGAAAGAAAAAAGAGCAAGACAACATGGCCCTGAGGAGGAACTGTGAAGGACTCAGCTGTAATGGAAAATGACCTAAACCGAGTCCAGTAGAGCTGTAACTGTGTAGTGGAAAGTAATGGTAACTATCGTGGAAATCCTGTTTTAACATCTAAGTAAAAAGAAAAAAAAAGAAAAAAAATTCTGGGATAAAGGGGCAGATTACATAAGATTATTCTTCTTTCTGCTCCCTTTCGTTGAGATTTGGGAGGTTTTTGTTTTTATTGTAGCTTATTAAAACGCAAGATCATTTTTCTGACTGATTTATTGCCCGATGCCATGTATCTGCTTTCTTTCCCCCGCCCTCCGCCCGTTGTCTTTGTTGTCACGTTGTAGCCGCTCCACAGAGCGCACATGGCTACTTAATATGCACTTGCTGACCATATATGGTTGTGTCTAGGCGTTCCGGGGGCGGAGTAAGAGGTGTGTTCACGTGCGCACCATTCTTGGGTCCGGTGTGATTTATCAAAGAGAAATTGCGGAGAGTTGTGCGTATGCACAGTTTGATAGATCTGAAAAAGGTGTAAATATTTTGGGTGTACGCCATTTTCGTCTTTTCGACGTACGCAAAAATGTAGTAGCAGTTTAAATGAGGCCCCTGGTCTCTGTCTGTGACTGAGGTTGAGCTGAATCTCCATGGCGTGACTAACGTGGATGTTTTGCAGGAGAGCGACGAGCCGGTGGTGGACTGCCACGTGGACAGCGACATCTCCCCGTGCCGCATGGGCAGCAGCTCCGTCACCTCTGGCGACCTGGCAGACATCAGCTCTCTGTCGTCCAAGGCCTCCAGCCTGCAGCACAGCTCGGGAGGAACCAGCAGCAGTGCGGGCCTCGTCCGGCCCGACTTCATCATCCCGTCCAGCCGAGGCGCCCGATCCATCAGGTACCGCCTCCGCCCCCCCTGCACCGCCCGTCAGAGTTCTCCTCAGTCTGTCCGTACGGTCTCCTCTGCTTTTCCTGTCTCTGCTCGCTGCATGCCGACCTCTGTCCTCTCCTTCCTCTTCTTTGACTTTTTCTAACACGTGATCTCTCGGTGATTCACTGACCCCCCCGCCTGCTGCAGGTGCAGGTTGTTCCCAGGCACGAGTCTGGGGTAGAAACCCCCTCACGACCCCAGATCAGTGCCTGTGCAACCTGACCGACTCTGTTCGTCCCCTCTGTGTGTCTGCAGTCCCAGGAGGGGAGGTGGGCATCAACAGAGGGGTCACAGGGGTCTCAGGGGTCACAGGGCAGGGTCAGTGATCACAAAGGGCAGAGGCTACGGCACCCTGGGGTCCCGGGCCTTCGTCCCACTGAGTCCCCGAGGACGGGCTAGAAGGGGCCGACCTCCATCTCGCTCCTCCCTGTCCAGGTGAGTCGTCACAGAGGTTCAAACCCCGACGATAACTAGTCAACCGCCCCAAACAACACCACCTGCAGTTTCTATAGTAACACTTCACGTTTCCTTGTTTCACTAATCACCTTATATCTTTTCACCGCAACTAATAACTAATATTTTCACCATCGACCATTGAATCTGGATTGATAGTTTCTGTTTATTGTGCTTTGTTCTCGTCATCTACTTTGTCTTACCAACTTTACAAAACCAAACATATTCAGTTTACAGTGATAACAAAACAGAAGAGTGGCATGTTTCCACTTTCCAGAAGCTGGAACCAGGAAATATTTGGTACTGTTGTTTTGATAAATGATTTTCTAGTCAGTTTATCAATCAATCAGTTCCACGGTAATATAAAAAAAAAAAAAAAAGTAGAGCCAAAGTTATTCATGAAAGAAATAGTTTAATGAAAGGGACAACGAGGAGTTTTGGAAAGCGAAGTGTTTTCATACTACATTTACCATGAGCCTCCCTCCGCACGCACTGTGAAATTCTTGGACCGGCGCAAGACGGACGTCTTGCCAAGAATGTTTTCATTCATCAAGAATTAAAGTCAGAGGTTCGAAGACGATCAGATACCGTCGTAGTTTCGATAAATGGCGATTTGGCGGCGTTATTCTCATGACCCGCCGGGCAGCGTCCAGGAAACCAAAAGTAAGGAAACGCTGGTCGGCTCGCCCAGCGTTTCCACCACCACTAATAATAACAAAATAACGATAGAGACAAAACGATATATTTATCGGAAATGGAGCCATTAACAAGTGTGGGTAACGTAGATTCATCCATTAACATGAGACTTTTTTATAACCAAATACAAACTCCTTGTTGTCCCTTTAATGTTTTAATGCTGCTTTTGCAAATCCAATGTTAAAGCAGAAGTAAGTGGTCCGGTCGTTTTCGCTAATGCTGCGTTCCAGGCAGGCTTTTGAAATCGTAAATTACAGCTTCAAGTCACAACTTACGACTTTGTAGCGTTCCAGGCAACCCACTCGTGTTTTTCCGACCTGTTTTACCTGTGAAAGTCACTATAACGGCCACTCGTAACTTCTGACCCGTGAACTCGTACCAGATCGAACTGGTACGACTTCACGGTCGGAAAAATACGAGTTTCCTTGAACGCACCATAACAGTCCTCGTCGCTACATCGCCACATTCACGGCGTCCCTTGGCTGCACACACAGCCCTGCATGCCGTTCTCTCTCCTCATTGGATAAAAACTGTAGGATACGATAAATGTTTTCTCCTCGGCTCAGAGCAGAGCAGAGTGACTGACAGACCCATGTTTCAGACCAAACACTCTATGTAAGTGATTGCTGTCGGAAGATATAACTATTTAAGACTTATATTAACACAAATATATCACTTACTTCTGCTTTAAATTGTCAGTATTTAGTGATCAGTGAAAAATCATCTTTAGATTCTGGTTTTTAATGACTATTAAAATATGCAATTTAGGGAATGTTTTATTACTATACCTCTGGCGTCCCTTCCATTCACATGTTGGACATAGATATAAATCACGTCTTGCATCACCTTTGACATGTCCAACAAAAAAAAGTTGCACTGAAAAAAACGAGTTGCCACCAACGGCGCTGTGTAACTCAGTGTCTGATCAGAGCCTGTTTCTCTTCAAGGGGGGGCGGCGCCGGCTCCATGCAGAGACTGGGCACTCACGGCCAGCTACAGTCCTCCTCTGAGGACGAGCCCTACACCCGCATGCTCCCCCCTCGCCTTCCCATCCACTCCACGGACGCGGAGCTGCCCAGCCACTCGGACTCCCTCAGGTCGTCCCCGGAGGAGGCCGGTCTGGCCGGCAGCAGCTTCGTGGGCCTGCGGGTGGTGGCCAAGTGGTCGTCCAACGGCTACTTCTACTCGGGCCGCATCATCAAAGACGCCGGGGAGGGACGGTTCCGCCTGCGGTTCGACGACGGCTACGAGTGCGAAGTGGGGGGGAAGGACATCCTGCTGTGTGACCCCATCCCCCTGGAGACGGAGGTCACCGCTCTGCTGGAGGACGAGTACTTCAGCATAGGTGAGTGGGAGGGACGGGGACGGAGGGTCCAGATTCAAGAGTGTTGATGACTGATAACTTCACTGTGATGTTTTTAATCTGACAGTTTTATTTTGAAAAAACTGAGGTTGTTTAACCTTCGTCTTGTGTTAGCTTTTTACTGCCATCTATGGTGTTTCTGGACAGTTTTGACCCGTATTTAAAATGCTGTAAAATACACTAAATACATTTTTTTTTTTAATCAAATTAGTTTTTCTTCTCTTGGTTACATTGTTAGGCTTCCTTATCCATGAAAATATTGGTTTTAATATTTTTGGGTTCAATGTAACCTTCCTCTTGTCAGCTTTCTGCTACCATCTATTGTGTTCGGGTCAGTTTTGACCCAAGTCTTCAATCAGCTGTAAAACACACTAAAAACAATTATTTATCGTCCCATTTGTTTCTCATCTCTTGGTTATGTTGTTAGGCTTCCTTATCCATGAAAAGGTTTGTTTTGCACTTATGATTTCAGTTTTAACTGTAATTATTGTTCTTATCGTTATAACCGACCCGAACACCACAAATGTAACAATTTTCACCAGAGCATTTTAGAATTTTGTGAAAAAAAAAAAAAAAAGTTTTATTTTGTTTAAATAGAGGTTCCTGACAAAGTCTTGATTCTATAAACAAATTTATGTGGTACTTCTATGCATTTAAAACTTGAAAACGGGTCACTGGTGACCCGAACGCCAGAGGAAGGTTAAAACTTGAACTTAGACATTCAACAGGAACATTCAGGGGGTGTGGGGTGTGGGGCTGCTGTACAGTTTGTACCACTGTGTCAGTGTGTGTGTGTGTGTGTGTGTGTGTGTGTGTGTGTGTGTGTGTGCAGGTGTTGTGAGGGGCCATAAAACGGAGGGCCAGGAGCTGTTCTACAGTGTGGAGCGGGACGGCCAGGGACAGTGGTACAACAGGACCTCAGTCATCCTGTCTCTGGAGCAGGGCAACAAGCTGAGGGAGCAGCACAGCCTGGGCCCCTACGAGCCCTTCACCCCCCTGGCCAAGGCCTCCGACATCAGTCTGGGTGAGACACAGACACATCACTGACATATGAAGAGGCTTCATGTTGTTTCAGGTCACCCATCTGACAGCAGAGAAACAAGTTTCATTTCAGATTATTTCCATTGTTTGGGTCATGTTTGCTCCTCACCTCCTCCCCGCTCCTTTAGGAGACCAGCAGCAGGTTTAAGTCTGTTCACAGATTATCACAAGTTAAATCAGAGCCATTTTTCAGGAGCCACATTACTTCATAAACTTCATTTGTGACCTGCGTCTGTCCCTCTCTCCTTCTGTGTCAACAAACTCTGCTCATCTCACAACATCTCTCCTCTCTCCGTTGGTTTTGGTTTCACTGCTGCAGACAACAGAGGTCTGAAGGGATGAATATCTGAAACCATTCATTTTATGAAAGTCTATGAAAATTTAAGGAAGTGGATAAAAACAAGAGGCAAAGTCGGGCACAAACTCAAACTGTGCTCCACTGTTTGTTGGTAGTGGGCCACGCCCACTTAGAGGACAGGAAGTATAAACCTTTTCATATTAATGGCACTGCCTGAAAAGTGGAATCTCCTGAAGACAGCATCTTTTACAAATCAGTTTTTAGTTGAAACTCAAAACTTCACACAGAAATGACACATTTCACTAGCCTGACAAACCAGGCTATATCACTAAAATGTCTAGTCTGGAAACGACCGGTAGACCTCGGCTCAATCCAGGGGGCGGGATGAAGGCTGTCTTTCAAACTGCCTCTGCACGCAATAGGGTAGCACTACGATTAATCAGAGCAAAGAGCAGGACGACGTTAGCCTGACAAGCCAATTAAAATGTATGTCGTCATCGCGTTAAGCCCGCCCAACGACTCTCTAAACAGATAGAGCGCTGTGATTGGTGAACACAAACGGTGTTTGAGACTCAAAAAGTTCCTATGGCTCGTTTCTAGACCCACCTACGGAGCAAATATTTTTGCTGCGTCTAGATTTGTAGGCTAACATTTCACACAAATGGTTCACATTTATTATTCTGAATAAGCAGGATGTGACCCGACCTGGTCTGAGGGGCGGAGCCAGACAACCAGAGGGAGGAGCCTGTAGTTTCACATTATTTTTGTTGCACCAGATGTCATTTGAATGTGTTTATCAGTGATAATGTGGATAAATGTTTACACGTTACAGAAATGTGGACACGTTTTACTATTGAACCCGAAACTTTCAGTCTGTTTTACACGAGGGTCCTGGGGTAACACGTGGTTGTTGGTTTTCCTCAGATAACCTGGTGGAGGGGAAGAGGAGGCGCAGAGTGACCCCTGGAGGTCAGAACACCCCCAACCGCAGCTCCTCCAGCAGCCCCCGCACCCCCGGCCCCTCCGGGAAGAGAAAGCTGATGACGTCTGAGGACCACAGGACGCCGGCCAAGAGAGGCCGCAGGGGTGCAGGAGCCGCCAGAGCCGGTACAGAGACGGCATCGCCACAGTAGTTTTAGATTTTTAAATATGAACAGAGCTTGACCTCGTGGTTTTTAAAGTTTTTATTCGCCCTGTTGTTTGTCGGTGAAACGATGGAAGGGTGATTTTTAACTGGATTTTTAGAAAACATTTCTTTTTTAAATTTTTAACTCTTTTTTTAATATCAAATGTCATGATAGGTTTTTACACTCTTTTTTTGCCTTGATTCAATTACAAGAAAATTAAATCAGTGTGACATGATTTAAGATGTTTTATGTGGAATCATTGATGTGTGATGTTTGTACTGAGACCTGTTGACCTCCATGTGATCCATGACCCCCCTCTGCTGCTGTTTGCCACCTGCTGCTGAGACTGATGGGTAATTAATGTCGAGCACGGTGTTGGTCCACAGGTGGAGGGAAGCTGTGGGGTGTTTTCATGGGTGTTTTTGCTTTAAGTTTTTGTTTTTGTGCACTTCAGATTTACACATTTACATATCTGGTTTTATTGTTAAAAAGAAACAGGAAATACTAAACAAACAAACAAACAGCAAAACCTTTAAAGTTTAAGTTTTGTTGTGCTTTGATCATCCACATGGTTTAATTAAAGGGATAGTTCACCCAAAATTCAAATTTCACTCATTATCTACTCACCCTTATGTCGACTAAGAGCTGTGAGAATTTTCAGAGTCCTCCGTCCCTTCTCTGAGTTACGGGAGGGTCCGCGCAGCAGTATTTGTCCATATAATGGTTGTCAATGGATACCAACTTTCTTCGTCCAAAAAGACACACCAAAAAACATCCAAATACCTCCATAGTGCTCGTCTGTAATGTCCCTCTTGTATTGAAGCCCCGACATGAGAAATTGTTCCGAAAAAAATTTAATAAGTCTATATTTTAAGCTTGTTTGTAGCGGAAGCTCCCAGTTTCTCGGTTCACTGCTCTTCCTGTGTCAGTGCAAATCTTGCGTGATTTGCACTGACCGGTGGAACAATTTCTCATGTCGGGGCTTCAA
The DNA here is from genome assembly GCF_045865225.1 of Trachurus japonicus. Lineage (NCBI taxonomy): Eukaryota > Metazoa > Chordata > Actinopteri > Carangiformes > Carangidae > Trachurus > Trachurus japonicus. The sequence goes on along the minus strand of NC_140909.1, from coordinate 31,711,988 downwards.
TACAAGAGGGACATTACAGACGAGCAGTATGGAGGTATTTGGATGTTTTTTGGTGTGTCTTTTTGGACGAAGAAAGGTATCCATTGACAACCATTATATGGACAAATACTGCTGCGCGGACCCTCCCGTAACTCAGAGAAGGCACGGAGGACTTTCTAACTTTCTAAATTCTAACAGCCCTTAGTCAACATGAGGGTGAGTAGATAATGAGTGAAATTTGAATTTTGGGTGAACTATCCCTTTAAGCTTTAAATGAGAAAATAGGTTTTGGCTGTAATTTGGATGAACTCATCCTTTAATTGATCTGTTTCCTATTGTTCCTGTCATCTATACCTTATGTGTGTGTGTCCATCCTCAGCTCAGCGCCCCGGTGTGTGTAACACCTCCGGGAGCGGCACAGATCTCCCTGGGCAGCCGTGCGACGTGGCGGAGACTCACGGCCCGCTGCCCCAGAACGCCTCTCTCTTCATGGGCTTCGCCTTCATGCTGACGACCTCATCGGAGGTGGACCGCCTCACCAACAAGCTCACCTCCGAGGACGAGGACGGTGAGGCAGCCGGCGACTCTACTGCAGTGTGTCACACTCTGTTTACATCGTGTTGCAGCAGCGTGTGGCCCAAATGTGAACCTTGTCTCTTTTCCCCCTCGTCAGACTACGTGGAGACAGGTCCTTACAACAAAGCTTACACAGAGTCCCAGCTGCTGGCAGGTGGAGGCTTCATCCTGCCTGACTACAATGAAGAACAGGTTGGTGCCACACAGACTGTAGAAATGGTTGAAAAGTACTACACGTGTAAATGAGTCTGAAAGTTTGGAGCTGATGTCAGATCATTTGTTCTTCTACCTGCTCGGTTGAGATTCCCGAGTATGCTTTCATTTCATTGCAGTAACATGTTTATTTTTATGTAACAAGAGCAAGTAAATGAGTTTCCATTTCTTCAAACCTGCTGAAAATCTTCAGTGTGTATATGTGATCAACATATTCTAGGTTCAACAGGAGTAACACTTTGTATTGGTTTAGAGCTCAAGAACCTTTTTCCACATCTGTCTGGTGTCTGTTTGTGGAGATGTCAAAAACAAAGTTCCCTTTTCTGCTTTAGTTTTAACAAAAACAACGACACATACACAAGTACAACAGTGTTACACTGTGTCTTCTGATATTTGTTGAGTAAGTTTATGCATAGGCAGCCTTACCTATGTTTCAACCGTTTCAATTGAAATGGGCCCCAGCCACCAGGGGGGCACCCAGCTGCCAGCCAACAAGTAAAAGACAATACAATAATTCGTTTCACCTTAACATACACACACACACAGGCCTACATCCACCACACACACACAAACAGCTCTGTCCACCGTGCGGTCACACACTCGACCCCTGATCCGCTCTACAACCACTGATGCGCGTATCATAGTCCTAACTTAACAGAGAAATAAAACACAGCGAGATCACAACTAAAATGTGATATTATTCGCAGCTTATTTACAGATTTTAATAATGGAGGAGACAGCTGTCTGTCTGCCTCCAGTGGCTGCTCCAGCACCGCAGCACCGACAGGATCAGCGCCTGTAGACGTCTGTCCGCATGTCTCGTCCTTTCCTTGTCCGTGGTCGTGGTGCTGAAATAACACGGAGCACTTTGCTCTCATTACTTTTGTTGCCAATTTAAATTCAGAATATTGTTAAAGCCTGTAGTTTTTGATTGTGTTAAGATTCCTGTTCATGTCTGAAAATGTACATAATGATTTTGCTTTTTGATGGAAACCAACTTCAGTCCTCGTTTTTTCTGCTAAGTCCTAGTTTCTTGCCCTGATAGTGATTTGATTTTATTTTGTGCGTACCTGGGATGCATGGATAGTGCGTTTACTGCGTCCCTTGAGGGTTTAAAGCATCAGCGACACATGGGCACATAGCTGGCAAATAATTTTATGTTTAACAGGGTAGAGCCTTATATGAAATATTGAAACAGGCCCCCAGATGTCTAAAGCCGCGACTGAGTTTATGATAATTTCAGCCACTAATGTGTTTATCATATGAATTACTCCCTACATACTGGTGGTGCACACCTTATGTTCCTCCTCTTCTGCGTTTGTGTCCTCCTCAGTGTAAGGCGGTGTACCAGAGCCTGCTGATTGCGGACCAGCACTGCCGCACCAGGAAGTACCTGCTGTGTTTGGCCAGTGGCGTGCCGTGCGTGTCACATTTTTGGGTGCGAGACTGCTGCAAAGACAACAAGCTGCTCAACTACAGGAACTACCTGCTGCCTGCAGGCGTGGGGCCGGAAGAGGCCATTGTGGAGTGGTACGATGACGTTTCACCTCACGTTGTTTTTCCACAGGATGGATCTGTCCCCACTGTTTTACCTCTCATGACAATGAACGACCTGGATCAGATCCATATTCTGAACAATCCATATTCAAAACAATTTTTTACCACAGTTACCTCGCAATCTCATAAAAACCGAAGGAGTAACACATCTTGTTAATTTTAGGTGACACAACAACAACAACAACAAAAGAATTACTCTGTGTTAATAGATATAATATATAATAAAACAGTAATATAACTGATGGACATGAAGCAAACTTGAGCAACTGTTCAGGTGTTGTTGGAGGAGTGAGTGGACACGGATGTTGTGTCATAAAGCTTCAACTAAGGTTGTTTCATTATTAGAGTGTGGAGTTAAATGTCAGGAGATAGTGTCATCTAGGTCCGTTTTAAATGATAAATGGTGAGAAGCAAAAGAGGAGAATCTCAACACTGAATATTTGATATTTTCTCATTGGTTTTGCTTAAAAAAATGACTGAAATGATTCATCGTTTTCTTTGTTATGAGGATCGACTAATGGCAAACAACACAGCTGTCCTGAGAGCTTCATCGCCTCTGAAAATAAATTGATAAATAAGAACGTCACCCCTGCATTTCACCCTGCTGAGCTGGCAGTCAGACTGACCCTGCAGGCTGCCGTAGGCGTTTTTGTGTTTATGTTTAAATCGGGAAACAAGCAGGTGCCCAACCTGAAGCTTCAAAAAATGAACAAGCATTGGAGAGACATGAGGCTTCGACACAAGATTCACTGTGGCTTCTTTTCTCAAAGAGCAACACTCCCTAATGAGATCTGGATCAGGTGCTCCCAACAGAAAGTGATGTCATTCTCATTCGGCCAAATGAAAGAGGCTGCGCGGTTGTAATGTTATTGTGGACCACCTCAGATGTAACTCATTCATCACTTGAAATACTCAGTTCACTTTGTGTAGAGCATTGTATCTAAATGTCATAATTTTGTGTCATCACTCACATATGTAGTGTTGTGTGTAAGACCAGCATTCAGATAGCTTAAGATTCAGTTTCTTATTACATTATTGATTAATGAGAAGCTGAATGATGTGGAGCGTTTCACTTTGCTTGCATGAAAAATGAAGAATCAGAAATGTAAATGTGTGTCCCCCCCTGCTCTCAGGCACCCCCGTAGCAGCCCGTTCAAAGCCCTGCGAGTCCTCCTGGTGTTTGAGAAGCCGGTGGAGCTCTGGGCCCAGCTGATCACTCTTGGTGGAGGTTTATCCGTCCGACACTTCCAGGGAGACAAAGATGGCTCAGGTACAGGAACCACGACGCGGCGCCCAGATCTTCAGCACCGTCACTAGTCATGTTCACCCTGTAACTTTGTTGTGTTTCCCTCCGTCCACAGACATTCCCACTGGCAAGTATGACGTTGTGGTGACAGACCATGCCTGTCCACCATTGGTAGAGAAAAGTGTGACGTCACAGGAAGTCCCGCTGGTGTCTCCCGAGTGGCTCATCCAGAGCGTCATCAGTGGGGAGCGCCTGGATTTCCACAGCAAGCCTCAGTATCGCCACGACTACTCGTCTTAATCCGACTCCACGTGTGCAAAATGCCTTCGACCATGTTAAATGTTGAGCATCAGTTCAGTTGCATGCCTCTGCTGTATATAACTTTATCCTGTCTGTTTTTATGGGATAATAAATTGTGACCCTGGTTTCATTTTAATGCATTTCACTTTATTTTCTCAACAGAAAATGGTGCATGCATCATGGTTTGAGTATTTACAGTTTATACACGAAGCATGGGGTCAAAGGTCAGGTCATCCAAACTACAAAAAGATGTCCCCTCAGGCTTAATGGGATCTTAAGTTGCAGATAGTGTTTGTCCCACTCCACATGATGTTTTCATAATTCGACAGCAGCTTGAGTTTGTCACAAAAGTTTAAATAAATTTGATTTAGGAATATAGTCTATCTTAATAAAGCCAGACTTTGATAATCCACAGACCTCACTGTGAGCAGACGTCACTAGAACCAGATTAAACAGTGATGTTTCCAGATGGGGAAGAAAACCTCAGTGACTTGTGTTCCCAGTGAAAGGTCACTGTCTCTGATCTAATTCCAGCTGCTCTCAGCCTCTGCACTGAGGTGACAAAACAAGTGTCAGATGTTTAATCATCTTAACACATGAAACAGAAACTATTTGCACTGTGCAATTCCACAAGCCCAGAGTGTGAAAATGTGATCTTATAACTTTGGATGAACTCAACCTTTCTTAAGATAATTATAACAGACAAGGACAAGACTGCTGGAGCTATGTACAATATATTTTCTTCCGTTTGCAGAGGAGAGTTTGGACTTATCTCCACACCTTCATCCTCTCTGCACTTAGACACTGAAAAGACAAAAAATTTAAGTTAAGAAATTAGCGTATTATGTTCAATTTTCTGCACTTCGACACTATGAGACTTGACAATCCTACCTGCCCAGGGTGCCTCCAGCCTGTGTGTAGTACTTGTTGTAGTCCAGTCGCAGTAACAGCTGGGCCAGGTCAGAGTTTATCTGGTGGTTCCTCACGCTCGAGAGGATTTTGAACAGTAAGGATGACTGCCGTCTAAAGCCCTGAAATCAAACCGTACCATATCACAAAACAGATTTCTTCCATGTTCCAATATTATAAACATAAGGTGGGAGGTAATTACCTTGACCAGGATGTCCAGCTGAGCCGTCCCCCTCTCATCGAGACCCGCCACGGTCTGACTGACCAGTGAGCAGAAGTTGTGGCACAGCTCCAGGATCTCGTTCAGACAGTGGAACACCTGTGGAGAGTTCAGCACAGTCTGGGTCAGAAATGAGAGGGTGGATTCGTATCGGTCCAGCTCGGATGTGGCTCGGGGATTCGCACCGGCTTCAGGAGGATGAAGGACTGAGCGAGTAGGTTGCTGAGGAAATGGTCGTGGGCCAGTCGGATGCTCTCGAAGTCTCTGGTGGAGTTGATCAGCTGGAGCAGCTGAGAGAACTGAGACTCCAGGACGTCCACCTGAAGACACACAAATGATGTTTAGTCATACTTTGGGCCAGATGTATAAACTATATATCATACAGGAGCCTGACAATGAGCCATAAAGACACATCACGCATATTAAAGGGATAGTTCACCCATAATTAAAATTTCACTCATTATCTACTCACCCTCATGTCGACTAACTGTGCGTTCACACCAAAAGCGACCGCGGCGACCAGCTGCCATTCATTTTCAATGTACGCTGGCGATGAGGAGCGACGAGGAGCGACGAGGAGCGACCGGCGGCGGGAGCGACACGAGCGACGCGATGGGAGCGACGCGACGCGAGCGATGAAAGTTGGGAGAGATTGAACTTTATGCAAATGAGCAGCGGCGCAACCGCGGCGACAGCGCGGATTCTCACAGCCGGAGAAATTGAGAGAGCCTGAATGGACACATCTGCAGCACAGCTTGAAAGTCCCGCCCCTTTGGTCGCTTGGTGCAAGGGCCTGCTAGAGCTGGCAAGCGACGCGATAGGAGCGGCCAGAACGACTACAGGCGATTTAATCGCTTTCGGTGTGAACGCACAGTAAGAGCTGTGAGAATTTTCAGAGTCCTCCGTGCCTTCTCTGAGTTACGGGGGGTCCGCACAGCAGTATTTGTCCATATAATGGTTGTCAATGGATACCAACTTTCTTCGTCCAAAAAACATCCAAATACCTCCATACTGCTTGTCTGTAATGTCCCTCTGGTATTGAAGCCCCGACATGAGAAATTGTTCCGCCGGTCAGTGCAAATCACGCGAGATTTGCACGGAAGAGCAGTGAACCGAGACACTGGGAGCTTCCGCTACAAACAACAACAACTTTTCGGAACAATTTCTCATGTCGGGGCTTCAATACAAGAGGGACATTACAGACGAGCACTATGGAGGTATTTGGATGTTTTTTGGTGTGTCTTTTTGGACGAAGACAGTTGGTATCCATTGACAACCATTATATGGACAAATACTGCTGCGCGGATCCTCCCATAACTCAGAGAAGGAACGGAGGACTCTGAAAATTCTCACAGCTCTTAGTTGACATGAGGGTGAGTAGCTAATGAGTGAAATTTGAATTTTGGGTGAACTATCCCTTTAACATCTGGACTAATTAGTGTCAATGTAGAAACAATGATGTGTATATCATCAATAACGGTTAAGTGTTATGATAACTACACAATATTAAGCTTTAGTTTTTAAATGATGTAGTACGAGGGGGCGTTGTATAGATCACTGGGTTGAGCAGGCACCCCATATACAGATGCTATAGTCCTTTGGGTTCAAATCCCTCAGTGTGCCCTTTTCCTGTCTATCTCTATTGTCCCATCAATGGGCTTTATGCACAGCTCCACTACTTCCTGAATTAAGCCAGCTCCTTTATTTCCTGTCTTACATTATTGGACAAACTGATTAATCCAGGTGTGTCTGACCATTGTTGGAAGGTCAGACACAGGAAACAAAGAGACAGGAAATAAAGGAGCTGGCTTAATTCAGGAAGTAGTGGAGCTGTGCATAAAGCCTAAAGGCAAAAAGCCCAAGAAATATATATATATATTTTTTAGACAAATAAAAACAATATAATACAAGGTGCAAACTTGATCTGAAACTCTTTTTAAAAAGCGACTGTAGTGTTGTACAGTAGATACTTGTGTATACGTGCGGCCCCTCCCTCTGTGGTCACCTGTAAGTAGTACTGCAGGTTGTCGATCAGGAACGCCATGTGGTTGCGCAGCCTCCACTTGACAGCGTCCGTCTGACTGGACTTGAGGTGTTTCCTCTGCATCTGTAGAGCCCAGCAGTGCTGCAGCTGAGACTGCACCCGCCGCACGCTCAGCAGGTACCTGAACACCACGTTGTACCTGAGCACACAGGGAGAGGGGGTCACCTCACCGGCCGCTCTCACCGCAAACACACACACAACTAGAAACAACGGGAGGGAACCAGAGGACTACGCACTTCTCCAGGACGGCGGGGGTGAAGAGGATGTGCAGCGGCCACTGGACCTTGTAGGTGAGGCCGAGGGCCGCCCAGCCTGTGGGAGGGATCTCCCGGGGGGAGGTGTCTTGTGGGGGGGTGGCTCCGTCTCTGGTGCCCGACCCCTCTGAAAGAGCAGAGATAAAAACCAACAAATCACACACCGAGAACCTGGAACATGCTCCCCCATCAACATCAGTGGACATTTTTAAGAAGCAGCTTTAATTAACTTTCCGTTGATTATTTCACTGGTTGATTTATTATTTCCCCTTTTTCTTCTATTGATCTCTTTCCCCATGATTTTATGTTTTATTGCTTTTATTGATTACTACCATTTGCAACCACTTATATTTATTAGTATTTCAGTGTCTAATAAGACTGTTAAAAGATTTAAGTAAAAGGACTTTGAGCTGCAATTCAATATCATAAAGAGACAAAATGAAAGGGTCTTAGGATAAAGTTTCTTATAGCTGCTCTTGGATAATAACTGAATCAGTCATATTCACATAGATAATGAGGATGAGCTGTGCGTCACTGAACCCCACCACATGAGTCAGACAGTCATCTCCCAGTGTGGGTTCACTGGGAACATACACAAAATCCTCATGGGCACAGTAGCTGCAAGAGTATGATATAAAACGTCTGCACATAGTTGTTATTTCTGACTTTTAATTTCCTATAGCTGAATTATTTATCTTTTGATCGATGAATTGTTAAAAACAAAAAAAATGTTTTAGTTTTTTGTCAGCCCCAAAACAAAGATATTTGACTTGACAATCACAGAAGAGACAAAAGCGGCAAAAGCTTGAATTCGATAATGTTCTGGGTTCTTGTTTGATGAACAACTTAAATGATTCACTTAAGAACTCGCTGGAAGACTGAAGGTGTGTGTGACATCATTCAGTCACTAAGTAAAAAGGGGCAGGTTGGTAAAATCATTCACAGTGATGATGATGATGATGATGAACCACTAGACGGCGCTAAACACCAAACCAAAGGGAGCAGCTGCTGACCTTTGCTGTCTTTGCCCTGGTAGTCCACAGTGAGGTGCAGCAGAGGCAGGAGGTTGTCGTCGTCCAGTAGAACCTTATGAGCCGCCTGCTGAAAGGCCACGTTCACATCTGGGGAGCAGGAATCACATGACACTCACATTTATTTATTTAAAGGTTTAGTAATCAGGGACAATGCACATTAATAAAACATTTTAACAAATGCAAACATGACATTAACACATAAGAGTTTCAATGATGAGTCCTGATTATAATTGTGAATTTATTTAGTTATAATCTGTAGTTTCCACTGACTGCATGTGAGATAAAGCAGGAAGTCATGTAAACACACATGCACACTTTGATGTTAGGGATTCCCACCACAGCTCAACAGAGCAAGAACAGAACTAAAGAATCCAGCTCCGTTCAGCTGCTGCGTGCTCCCCTCCACAGCCACCGCTGGTGAAGCATAACTAACAACATCAGAGCTGGGTTTTTACAGACAAACAAATAATGACAATAGATTATTTTGTTACCATACTAGATGTTATGTCCTTTGAGAAAAGGAGCATTGTTTTGCAGCTAAATCAAACTGATAAAGTTTCCTTTGGCATGTTGTCTTTTATCTGATCAGATTAGATAAGACATGGGTGGTGGCTCACATTGCTAATGCAACCGTTTCGGTGCAGAGCTGTATTTAAATGGCATCTGACAACATGTACACAAAGTAAACACACAAGCCTTTGTTTGTTCCATTTTACCGAGTAGATTCATATTTATAGGTTGTGAACTCTCCAACCTGCACCGTGCTGCCACAGGCCAACACACTGGGGAACGAGAGTCATGGCAAACATGAGAGCTTGTTATTTTTATATTTCACTACATGTTTCATGGTGTAACACTGGATCAACACATCAAGTTGCTGCTGTAACAAAAAAAAATACCCCAGAGTTTTGTGCAAAATCACTCAAGATTAAAAGATGGAGAGAAACTGTTTTAGTCAGATATATGGATATTTACCGTGCTCAGTGACGGCTGTCGGCGGCGTCTTCAGCATGTGCTGCGCGAGGTCAATAAAGACCTGATAGAGCTCCCCACGACCCAGCAAGTAGAAATCTTTAATGATCTGGAGGGGAAATGCAAAAGTCAACAACACTGTTCACTTTGCTCTGATTCATGATCCTGAATCAAGTGTGATGATGAGTACAAACCTTGAGCTGTTCCAGCAGATCTGACTCCTCCACCATCAAAGTCCAGAGGTGCTGCAAGTGATGGAGAATGTGTGGATCACTTTGTCACACTGAATGTGTTGGTTTATGTAGAATTTGATTAAATAAAGGAAAACATATGCAGTAGTACATGAGCTCACCTCTGCCACTGTGCTCCTGATGCGGTCGATGAGGTTTTCAAAGTCCACCAGGCTGAAAAGAGGCTGTTGTTTGAGTTTGTGCAGCTCAGCAGCAAACATGTCCTCCTGGTGTTTCAGTATGGAGCCTGAAACAAACAATTAACACGTTGAACTGTTTTAGCTACACAAAGATACGATGTAACTATAAGATTTTGCTCAGATTCACAGAAGAATACCAGCTCGTGATGGGCTGTGGTTGTGGTTTTCAAACATCTGGACAGATTCCCCCACAAAGAGGATCTTCTCAGCCACTCGGATGGGGATGTAAGACGGCAGCATCTCCGTTCGCAGGGAGAACTGCTGCAGGGACGGGGCCAGCATGTTCTCCTCCTCGATCAGCCTCTGCACAACGACACAGCGGGACAATGTGCTCAGAGGTTCTTATCTAGTGTGGATGTGGCCTGTGGGTCAGGCTGGAGTTCTCACCAGGTCCTGTAGTTCTCTGAGCTGTTTCCCGCTCAGGCCCCCCAGTCCCAGGTCTTCCTCCTCCTCCTCCTGGTTGGCAGCAGCTCCTCCAGCGCTGGGTCCCTGCTTCACGAAAAACTCCTCACTTTGGTCCAGCAGCAGTCCGTGTAACATCCAAGCTGCCAGCTGTTTGTACATCACACCGTGGCACACGGCGAGAATCCTGCAGGACGTTGGAAAAGCAACAACACAGAAACGTTAAGGAAATATAGAACACACTGTTGACGTGTCTAGTTCAGCTACCTTACACTGCAAAAAATCTTTACAATAATATTTATCTTATTTCTTGTCAAAATGTCTAATTTCTAGTCAAAACTAATCTCTTTCCACTTAAAATAAGACTCATCACCTAAAAATTAACTTGTTTTTAGATCATTTTCACTTGTTTCAAACACATTTTCACTTGAAATAAGTAGAAAAATCTGCCAGGGAAAGCAAGTTTTTTGTGCTCGTAATAAGGAAGAAACACTTGCTCCACTATCAGATTTCTCTACTTATTTCAAGTGAAAATATGCTAAAAGGGACAAAGAGGAGTTTGTATTTGGTTATAAAAAAGTCTGGCGTTAATGTGGATGAATCTCCGCTACCCACACTTGTTAATGGGCCCATTTTCGATAAATATATCGTTTTGTCTCTATCGTTATTTTGTTATTATTAGTGGTGGTGGAAATGCTGGTTGAGCCAACCAGCGTTTCCTTACTTTCGGTTTCGTGGCAAGTCATTAGAATAACGCACCCGAATCGCTGTTTATGGTCGGAACTACGACGGTAACTGAACCTCTTTGAACCTCTGACTTTAATTCTTGATGAATGAAAACATGAGTCCGTCTTGCGCTGGTCGAAGAATTCTACGGTGCGCGCGGAGGCTCATAAATGTAGTGTGAAAACGCTTCGCTTTTCCAAAACTCCTCGTTGTCCCTTTAAAAGAAGTAAAAAGTGTCTAAAAACAAGTTAGATGACAATCTGAGTATGTGTGTTCAAGGTAAAATAGAAATCAACTCTCAGGTTAGAAAATTAAAGCAAAGCATGTGCACCCATGTCTCATGGCAGTGCAGGTTAAATGAAAAACTGCATCATAACTGTAAACAATAAATAGATAAAAATCCCATATAGTAAAACAGGGTCGTTGGATATCAGTGCATCAGTTACACATCACAGTAGCTCTGACTTACTTTTCTAAGGCCATGCGTACAGGAGGAAGCCCCCCACAGCTGTGCTTGTACACTGTCTCCAGGATCTGACAGCCATGGATCTAAAGCAGCACACACACACAACAGAGAACACACACCTGTCAGGTCCCGTCCCCGAGCTGTTTCTTTAAAGTAGTCCATCTAGCTTTCCAGTCTCCATGTAACCTTTTAGGTTGCAGGTATGTTTCAGTCAGTCTTTGGAATCATTTAGTTTGAATAAAATACACTGAGGAATTAATGAGCTCCACCCAAAAACATATACATACAGTTATTTTTTAAAGTGATGAACAACTTACCTTCTGTGATCTTATCGTTTCCACCACCACCATCACAGAGGGAAACAACAACTGGAACTTGAGAGAACAGAAAATAACATCTTAAGACAAACGGAAATGTTTAACTGTAGAAAGATCGTCAACTGAGACTATGAATATTATATCCTTCAGCATTTTGAACACTGCCTTACCTGATCAAGCTTATAATTCACATGGGATATTGTAAGGTGTGGATCTCCTAGGAACTGAAACACGTACACAAAATGAGTTAGCTTCTTCTCACATGCTTCACCATTCATTATTGATGGCTGTGTCATCAATTCACCTCTTGTTCGAGGTCCAGCAGGGTCTGTCTGTACGGTTGCAGCATAGAGTCCAGCCCCGTGCAGAAAGCTCGCAAGTAAATTCCATGAAGTCCTGTCTGGTTGGGCTGGTTTGTATGATGTTCCTGCACAACAAATAACTTGCATTACAGTATGTGAAAACATTATGTCCTTTTTTATGGATTGTTCTAACCAACAGTTCCACATAAAGTCACAATTTCACATGGTTGAAATTGATTTAAATTAAGTTATTCAAAGCAATAGGATGGTTTATAATGTGACTTATACTGTAAATGTGATGTACTGGAGAGTTTACTTATGACAAGATCTGCAGAAAGAATAAAGCTGAGCCAATACACATTGTTTTTTTAAGAAGTTGACACTACATCTTCACATTGTGTGCGACAGTCATCATACAGAGCTGTACTTACTTGCTGATGCACATGGCCGGTGTGTTGTTCTATGAACTCTGTAAAGCGTATGTAATCGGAGCCCAGTTTACAGATGCGGTTGAGGACACTGGTCTCACTGGGGTGAAGGAAGGGCAGGTCCTGTGACACCTGTAGGTGAAACAATGTGGCGTGTATGTGAGAAGAATCTTTGTGTTTCTAATATACAAAGTGTATTGTGAATGCACAGAATAATAGAAACACCAGAGTGCAAACACCACAAACTGCAGCCTCCAATTAGAATAGATTCGTTTTTAAATTTCATTAATTTGAACTGTAAATATAGTGAGTTAGTGTGTCCCAACATTGCGAATAATTCTTATTGCACGTAATATTATGTTTAGATAATTAGTGCAGCACATATTAACGTTAGCATCCCACTGTTGATACAGAAACGTTGCTGCATCAAGATCTTTTCGGACTCACCTGCAAACCTGTCCGTTTGTTCGCAGTGAAAATAGTCCCCGGGTATCCGCTTAACGCCAGCAACAGCTCGTGAATCATTTTAATTCAGTCTGAATTGATTCAAAATACAAAAATCCACTTTCTCATTCACACACCAAAACAAACTGCCGCCTGAGCTGTCGCAGGCTACAGACGTCACGACCCGAAGCATCACGGGATATGCGCGGGTGATGGTTGCTATGGCTAACGCTACCTGACGGTTTGTGCTTTCTTTTCTTAGAGTTCGCTTCGTTTTGACACTGTCATTTGACATAAAGCGGCTATTATCATATATATTTGATTATACATCACAGCAAAAAGTGATAGTAACGTACTCATAGTTGCTTTAGGCTTAAACGAGCTTTGTAAACTAAGCCTGAGTTAGCGGGGTGATCGGTGGTATGCGAGGCGCTTCTGGGAAATGTAGTCCGCAGCGGGAAAAAGTCTCTCCTGCGTCATCAATCGGTCATGTAGCTAGGCTAGCAACACCTCGCAACAGAGCAAGCTTGGTATGTTACTAGATTATTGTTATTTCATATAGACTGGCACTCACGTTATTATCAATAACAAGCTTGATAGAAAGATGTTATTGTTAGCGTTGCCTCTGTTTGAGCTGGCCTTTTTTAACTTTAACGTTACTAGTCGTTAGTTAATTGCTAAAGTCAGGTTGTCTCTGGGAAACATTTACTTGTTAGCTCAACTAGGCTAAAACTAGGCAACAAAACACAGCTGTATGCACTCTAACGCGCTGAGTAGTGGGTTCATATCGATATCCAGTCTTCTGTAGATGTGTTGGGCTTCGTTAATTCTGGCTGTGCTCATTTGGGAAACATACAATTAGACAGCAAGTGCGGCGTTACAATGCCTCTTATATCCAGTGTTTGTTATTGCAGGGATGGCGGGGGAGAGGAGCGGAGAGGACATAGTTTCAGAGTACCTGGGCCAGAACCCAGAGCTGGCCCAGTGGGTCGAAACTCTCAGGGTCTACTGTGAAAGCAACAAACAGTGGGTCGCCCGTCGGGAGTTCATCATGAGAAACTTGGAGGCTTTCCCGACGGTGGAGCCAGGAGTCCCCAGCAGCAGTCTGGACAGGCTGCTGTCTCTGTCGATGGTCTGGGCCAATCACGTTTTCCTAGGTTGCAGGTAAGACGCACGGACAAAGCAGAAGTTCAGGAAGCTATACACATCTGGGCGGCAGATGATGAGGAGTGACTTGTCTTTGTTGTCTTCATCCCTCAGCTATCCACAGCCTGTGATGGACAAGATCAAGGACATGGGTGAAGGGATAGTTGTCGAGGACGCACCTGTTCGCAAAACAACGAAGGAAATAGCTATGGCCAAAGGAAAGCGGAGTGCCACAACAGGTAATGCTCAGTTTCAGTGAAGCAGACTACTGTCTGGCTTATATCTTTTCAAGTTAGGCATAAACAGATCATGTAGACACCGTTTGAGAAACTAATATTAACTGGGTTGTATTGACGCACAATGTTTGCACTAGCAAGTTTTTTTTTTTTTTAAGTTTTTAGTTTGTCCCTACTTTTATGTTTTTATAATATTTAACAGTGCACAAAGGGTGATGAATCTTGACCACAACAACCATACATACACAGTTATTATATCACTGTATTATTGGGGGCTACCACTTGCTTTTCATGCCACTTATTGGACACGTTATAATGAATGATTTGCCTCACACAGGATCTTTTTGCCATTCATGTATAGGAAATGTAATGAGCCAGTTGAAGGAAAAACATCAGCATTTTTTGTTTGTTTTGTTACCTTGAATAGCCTTTATAAGACACAGGATAAGATAGGATATTTGCTTAGAAATATGAATAAGTTGGATGGTCTGAAATACTCCCACAAACTTTCTCTAGCTTGTTATGGACCACCAACATGTTTCAGTGCTCTTGGATGTCTGTGTAATTACCTACAAGCAGTTTTTTTTTTCTTTACACACCCACACGTGAAGCTGCATTCTGTTTCCTCATTAAAACTCTGTAGTCAACGCTTTCCTTCCTGTTGTGTCATCATTTGCAGAGGGCGATGCTGACGGCTGTGTGAAAAGAGCCAAATGTGGGCCTAATGAGGCTGACAGTCGACCTGGGGGGAGGACAGCGACACGGCCGGTGAGTCAGAAAGCAGGACCTCCTCCACAGGCTCCGGCAGAGCACCAGCCCTTCTTCAACCGCCTCTACAAGGCAGTGGCATGGAAGCTGGTGTCGGCAGGGGGCTTCGGTCCCAACCTGGACCATTTCGAAATACTTCGTAGCTGTGTAGAGTCATGTAAAGAGACCCTGACCTGCGTGTTCGTGCCACTGAAAGACATCACAGGCCTCCCTGCGGGCCGCACACAGAAAGAAGGCCATGTGTGTGAAATTCGCTGTCAGACTGTCTACATGGGTACAGGATACGGCCGGGATGAGGCTGCTGCCAGAGCTATGGCCTCCAAAGAAGCCCTGAAGGTCTTTCAGGGGCGAAAAGTGACAGTAAAGATCTGTAGACGGCGATATAAAGGGAAAGATGTGGAGGATTTGATGTTGTTCGACGAGCAGCCTCGGAGTCAGGGCTTTCCTCCTGCACTCAGCTACCCGTTTCAGGACGAGCAGCTGGAGGATGCTTCTTCATAGAGAAGACAGACTGTGATTTGCCTACTGTGATCCCAGTCGGAGCATCGATGAGTGGCATTTACTGAATGGAGCTACTGAAGGAATCCACGACTGTGGCGGGACCAATCTGTTTTGCAGCTGAACATCGACTAGACTTGAGAAACATAACATACTAAGAGCATTACTTGTTATTACACAGTTCCCACATGACTTTAATGTCATAACACAGGTTTTATGTTATTGTGATAAATCACCACAGAAGGAAAACATAGTCCTTAAATCTGCAAAAAAACACAAATCTTCTACTAAAATGACTTCATTTTCAACCTTTCTCTTTAGTTTTACAGTTTTACAAAAATTTATAGACAACAAACATTGTAATAAAGTGCGTTGAGCGTGTGCCATCATGCATAAACTGGCAAAAAGCTCCTCTGCCAGAGGGTGAAACAATTAAAGAGTTAAAACAAAGGCAGCTAAAAATGCCACCTTAATATCATAGAACATATTGTGTTATACTGATATAATTATTTGTCCCTATTTTCTTATTTTTATACCCCAAGATACAGTATTCAATCTCACTGTCCCGCATTTCAGTTCATTTAGATTACCGCAAGTCACCACAAGGGAAGCAAAAGTCAGATGAACAAACTAACATCCTGTCCTTTACAATTGTCATCACATACTGTTTTGCCACGGTACAGATTTTGGCGGCAGGATGCAGTCAAGATTTATTCAGTCACTGTTGACTTGGTGGATTTGTCTTTAATGTGCATACCAGTTGAGAATACAAATGTATATTCAGTATCAAACCAAACTTTATTTTGATACTTAAGTTTCTATAACTATCAGTGACTGTTGGATGTCCGATGTCAATGTTTTGTTCTATTTGTTTGCAGTAATCCATTAAATTTTAGGGTTGTGCTCTGAGACAGGTTGGGGTTGCATTCCTTATTGACCTGCACTTAAATTGTGTTGGCACAGGACTGGGTCTTGCTCGTCTTTCCTTAGGCAGAAAAACAGTTGTGACCGAAGGTGTTCAGCGTGAGCCCCAGTCTGCCCCGTTGTTGATTAAAACAAGGTGTTTAGTTGTTTTCTTCTAAACAACAATCAACCACACAGACTTCCTGCAGTCGGAGTAACGCAGAGGAAGGTTTGAGTTTCATTTCAATGTGTATGTGCAGAGTTTTCAGCTTTCGTGTTCCTTTCAAATACTTGGCCAGCTACAGTACCCTTCATACTGTACACTGAAGTACTAACAGCTATTGCTTTTATTTTATTTCCTTTAAAACAATTATTAGTTCACGGATTAAAAAAAAAAAACACTGAGAACCCAGTGTCAGCATAAGTAATTGATAATTCCTTTGATAACAGTTGAAATCAGTGTGTACAGTTATGATGTGTTTGAGGGTAAAGTGCTGCTGTGATGTGTGGTTTTTCTTTTTCTTGGTTTCCAGTCCAGCTGAAGTTGAGCAGGGTTGCATTGAAGTGTGAGTATCTACACTGTTCCATGTTACTGTATGTTTACACCAGTGGTCCTGTTTCTATATATTTTTTTAAATAAAAAAACTAATTTAAGCAAGTCTCATGTATTAACTATCCTTTTGCAGATGCAATAAAAAGAGGTGTAGTAGAACCAAAGATACTGTCTTTGGTAGAACTATCATGGCCCTGTACTGGTTTGGGGTCAGTAGGTCACATGACCTGGAAGCTATTGAGCTAAAATGCTCAAATTTACATTATAAAATGTATTAAAAATTAATTTAAGAAATATGAGGAATGTTAAAATGCAATAAAAAGAGTTGGGTCTCACACAGCAAGTGTGGCACAATGGTCATAAATTGATTTTGAGCCAATAGGTCGCATGACCTGAAAGCTATTTGGAAAATAATGCCATTTCTTCTACAAAATTATTGATATAAAATAGAGGGAGCACTAAATACCACACAAAGTGGTATGTCTGATTTAACTAGAGTAGTAAGATAAACTATATATATTGGAAATATATTATTATAGAAATATGTCTGTATGGAAGATAATAGCACTGGTTGGATCAGTTATTTCAATGGTCATTTGTTGATGGCCCCTAATAAATGACATTGCCGTAGTTAAAAGAGTGAGGTGTTGGAGAGTGAGCAGACCGTGAACGAACAGCCAACACTGGTTGGAACAGAAGAAGTCGCCGCCAGGTCAGGAGCGATTGTCCATCGAATATCCAACCTAAAACTACTTTCACCGCGGTCTGTGGTTGGGTTGTTACTGTGGCCTCTGTCAGTAGTGCCTCTGCTGACAGAGAGAGTTGAATACATACCGGGGAGATGCTGGTGCGACATCTAGTGGCAGTAAAGATCGTGTCCAGGTCGGTTCATCTTGTGATTTCACTTGGAGAATTTCAAAACAATTATTCTTGGAGGCCCTATGCTGAATTGTGTCACATGCTGCTTCTCATTAGGGCTAATTGGCAAGTTTCGACACCAGTGAACAGGATGATTCAGCTCCTCATTAGAGATGGTTAAATAGATGCCTGCAGTGCCAGATCAAATAATTACTATCTCTCATTGATTTGAGTGACATTCATGCTTGACCTTGCCCCACAGTTGAAAGCTATTGTTTGTATCAACACGATGCCTTCAGCTGACCAGGCTGTTCATTCACATGGCTACACCCTGACTCTTCAGAAGACAATGTGAACATGAGCACGACTTTATGTTCCACTGACCTGGAACAGGGATGATGCTTAAAGGAAGCTGGTGGTGGCAGGTGACTTCATCGCCCAACCAAGTGTAACAGTCACATTAAAAAGCTACTCTTCTGTGATCACATGTATCATTAGCACACTTCTGTTTATTATTTTTGCTTTATTCATAGACAGCTCAGTTATAGTTTTGATATTGTGTCAGAAAAGTTCAAAGATTTGTCTTGCTTTTTCGGCAATGTGTTTAATATGATCAATCCATGCTCCAACTGAATTGAATTTTGAACTCATTGAATTTGTGTATTTTCATAATATTGCTGGTCTCGGGTTGCACCACTAGATAGCAGCAGTGCTTATTATGGACTGTGAAGTGGGACTAGTGTCTTGTGTCTTTGCATGTGCTCCCAGTCTGACTCCATGGTGTTGAGATCAGGGCTCTGTGGGGGCCAGACCATCTGTCGGAGGACTCGCTCTTCTTGTCTCTGAAAATAGTTCTTGATGAGTCTGGTTGTTTGTTTGGGCTTTCTGTTTTGCTGCAGAATGAATTTGGAGCCAGTCAGCCTCCCAGAGGGTATTTATGATGGATAATAAGAGTCTATCTAAAGTGCCTATAATGTCTGCATAGTAGCCTACTGTGCAGGATTATTACTTGTTTATAACAAAATGTAAACTTTCCACTGAAATGTGAATCCAACTACAAGTAAACTAATCACCACAGTCAAGCAATACGTTCCTCAAAAAACATGAAATACATGACAACACAAACATGCATGCAAAGCATCACATGCTAAAACTAATGTTCAGTGTACTGTTATGTGAAGTATCTAGGTGTACCCTGTCCATACAGTACCACAACCAACTGAGGAACTTTGTATTTGTGGTACATTATAGGCTCTTGCGGTACTTTAACACCTGTTTTCTTGAGATAGTTTGTGCACTTTTTAGTGGTTCATAGTGTTGCTTCCTGACTCTCAAACTTGCTCATAATTACACTTGTGTCCTCATGGTGATCTTTATGTTACCTTATTATCCAAGTCCCTGTGCTTTCTTGGTAGTTTATTGTGTTCTGTTGTAATTTGTGGTATTTTAAAGGTGCATTATTTTCCATTTAGTGGCAGTTAGAGAGAGAGAGAGAGAGAGAGAGAGATGATGATGATGATGTCCAACAACTTTGATTAACTGGTACTTGTGTCTTTCATGATACATTTTAATAAGATTCATGGGTGTCTCATTATGAGGTTTGTACAATATGCAGACACTCAACAAGAGATTTGTAAGCAAGCATGGGGAGCTATTAGTGTTCACACCTTATAAATCAATTTCAGTGCTTCAAGCATTGTCTGGTGTTGATGTATTGGGTGGTTTACACCTCGCAATGTCATTCTCAGAGAGCAATCTCTACCGTAGACTGTATCATTTGTCACCTGCTCTTGTGTCTGCATCCATCACACGCTCAATCATCCCATGCCTCTTCCTCTCTTTCGGTTTCTCTGTGTTTCTGTCACTTACTCTATTTTTCATTCTGTACTTCTGTCAAATTATCACACACAAACAATCACATCTTTCAATCGGCAACTTCTGCAGGTTTGGACTTTCTCATTGTGTGAAAAAAAAGCTCTTATCCATGCAATCTCTATCAGCACTGGAGGTAATTCCCCAGAGGAATCAATAACAAACCCTTGCTGCCTGGAGAAAGCAATACTGATAAACAGTCTTATTGTAATCTAATAGTCTAACTGCCATTATTGTTTCTAGTTGTGTATTCATTTCTGAAAGTGTTTTATAAAGAGAAGATGGTGGGATTTTCTTAGTCAGTGCTTGTGCTAAAAATGCAAAAATTAACACGATTGAAGTTGTAATCAACAGCAAAACAATCTAAAGCAAAGCTAGAGGTAATGCTGTTTATGGGTTTTCTTTCCCACAATTCTCTTCAATTCCACCTTTTTCCCTAATAATAATGATATTTCACGCTGTATGCACAAACCAATCTCTGGTGTGGACAGTGTGTCTAATGAGAGCGTGTTTTTTTAAGGATAAGTACGTAAGTACGTAAGTTTCATTTCCGGCAGCTATCTGGAATTTAGTTTGCATGAAATAGTCACCAGTCATGCCATTTAGGGTAAAGGTTATTTTCTCCGATTCTAAAGGCTGTATGCAGATTTGTTCATTCGTACTTTAACTTTAATTTAAGTTAATGTATACAGCATATGGGTGTTTTTCTAGTCAACCTTATTAACATAAAGTATAACAAAACAAACATTAACATAAATCAGTATGTTGGTCATGATGACTTTAACTTGATGATGGTGCTAGGGCAAAACATCATTAGGATTAGATCTTAATAGGGATCTTAATGTCTTTACGATTTACTGCCAATCCAGCCAGTATGTTGAGATAGTTGTTAACCTCATGGTGGAAAAGCAAAAGTTTGTGCCAGTCCTTCTCTCAGATCTGGAGACATTTCACTGGGGAACACAACATTTGCTCTGCTGGTTAGGTGATCATTAAATTCAGTGAGAGCCATCCTTTCTTGACAATGAATGTGCCAAATGTCATCATAATTAACACCTCGTTCTATTTAGGGACCAGTGTATAGGCAATATAATTATACTAAATGTACTAGATTGCCCTAAATGCCCTGTTCCATTAAGGTATATTCCCTGAGTGGACGGTTTTCGTGTTCAAGAGAACCAAAATCAACACAATTCATAGGGAGCATGAATGTTAACAGCAAATGTCATGCCAATATAGCCTTTATTTTTAATGTGTACCAAGCTGGTTACACGACCACAGAATAAACAGAGATGCTCTGACCTGCTCTGTGAATATGATTACACTTTTGAAGGAGGTTGTTGTTTTTCACAACAATTTCATAAACATATTCATGTTCATCTGTTAATGAGATATTTTCTCATGCAGCAGGTCTAGGGTTAGGACATAGTCATCTGGAATTACCTGGTGAGATATATTTCCTTTGGGCCAGTATGTTAGACTGGGTAATAAATGCACTAGCTGATGTTCAGCAATGCAAAGAAAATCACTATAATTTAAAGATGGCAGACATACAATAATCTGTCTGTTCTGACTTTAGAGACTATTAAGTTTTGCACTTGATCTCTTGAGATAATGTCATGCTCTGTAAAAAAAAAAAAAGAAAAAAAGAAAAAAAAAAAGTATATCCAATGAGTGATCTTAGGGGAGTAAAACCTCTGTGTCCTAGAGAGAGAGCCTGCACCTGTCAAGAAAAAGTGTAATGGCGATAAGAGCTCCTCCAGGAAATGTCAGGACAAACAGGAGTAGGTGTTGTGCAGTCTGCATTTAGCTCCATGTACTTCCCCTTTGATAATATCCCAAGTGTACTGTACACATGGACTAAATCAACATTTTGTACTTGTCTCCCTCTGTATTATTGATGCCTCCATCTGACAGAGGAAAGTTGGATAAGAGATCAGCACAGTGATGTGGAATATGACAATGCTGCTGCCTGAGCCGCAGATAAAAGGGCTCAACATTTCATGCTCAGAATCAAGTAAAAACAATACTTTCAATCACCAGATGTCAAGATGATGACAGGTTTATGTTAGTTTAGTAAATATTTGTCAAATTGACTTCAGTTTCAGATTTATTCACCTCAGTGTGTGGGCGGAGTGCAAATCATACAACCACACAAAGGTGGGGCAGGGGGTCAGTAGCTTTCTTGACACTATTTATTTCAGAAACTCTGAATGTGAGAAAACAGCGTGAATTAAACAAGCTACTGCTGCTGATATTTACCAAGTGTGTCAGAGCATTGCAATGGGGTGGAGGCTTGAGAACACCCAATGTTAGGAAGCTTGAGAGATGGTGTAGCTTCCCAGAGGCAGGACTTGGCCATGGGAAATGTATTTTATAATACTTGAAATTATGGGACAGTTATATTTTTCTTCCTCTTTTTGCAGAGTCAGGGGACAGATCCCCGTAATCCCTTGTAATATAAACCCTGACCATGTGCCACAAGTAATTATACTCAGTCAAGATGTGAGCAGTTCAGTGAGAGGACATGGAGTCAATTTATAGCAGCGCTGAAATAAATATCTAGATCTTTAAACTAAGTTGAAACGACAAAAAGTAAAAAGTGAGAGCATTATTTCATGCAGAACATCCTCTCATCAATTTGTATATTAATGGCAGTAACAAGAAAAAGTGAGCGACCCTTTTGAAATGACCTGGCCACCCTGACATTATCCTGTGAGAGACGCTGTGGAGTCGGTGAAGCTCTGCGTCATGATGCTGCCTCCACTGCCTTATGTGATGGTGTTTTCATGGTGACGTACAGTACAGTGCCCTTTTTACATCATATATTTCAACATGCTTTTCCCTCACATATATTTTCCCAGTGTCCACTGTGAATGTGTGAATGATATATTGGTTGCATGGTACTGTCTTGATGTTTTGATCCATTATGCAGTGGCTGAACTGTTTTCTTAATGGTTGGTGCAGTTTACACAAACAGTGTGGGCATCAGTTTTCATCTCATAAGAAAGATTTTCCTGGAGGGTAAATGCAAAACAGTTAGTGACACATCTTATGTGTTGATCTGTAAGAAATATGATATATAAGATATATAATGTGGATTTAGCAACCAAAGACCATCTTGTAGTTTTCCATCTCCTCTCTCAGGCCTCTCTCTGGAGCTCTAGTAACAGCAGATCAGTGTCACACTCAGAAAACAGTCAATCAGAAGAGAGGCACAGAGCCTCCTGTCTTCTGATTGGTGTTTTTTTTTATGTGTTTTAAAATGGTTCAGAGATTCTAACCCTATGAGGATGTTATCTGATTAACGGCTCAACAAGAAAGTGTCAGACAAGAGGCCGATCTCTTCCACTGTTTAGAATTTCAGTGAATTGTGACAGTGGTTTGTTTTAAAGGTTGCATATTTTACAGGGTTCAGGTTGTAGGCTACTGAGTTATGTGTTAAGTCCTAAGATTTGGTTTTCTAGATAACAGTGAGCAAACAAAAAATAGCACAGGCAGATTTCAGGAAGTACACTCAGAGAAACCACGTCATAAGTAGTTTTTCTGTAGCTGGATGGTGGAGTCAGGTGGGTGGGGCTTGGTGGCCTTTTTGTCACAAGGGACCTGACAGTTTTAAAGCTAAGTTATAGACTGTGTGCATTTTTCTGGATGTAGCCCATAGGCTTTCACAGTATTATTATAGAGCCTATACACCTGCTTTATAATCACACTACACATGGACATATACCTTTTACACTGTATAGAGCTGTAATCTAAACATCTGACTTTAGACTGAGAAGCAGAGAGAGAGTGGGGGAATGACAGTAAAGACTGTCAGGCCAGCTGTGTGCAGTGTGTAATATGTGCAGGGTTGGTGGGGCAATATACCACGAATGTATGTCTATAAAAAGTGAATGAACGGCAGATTTAAATATCCCCAAACAAATTAAAATAATCAATGAATAATGTTTTTTTTCCTGGTATGGATTTAGGGGAATCAATCAATCAAATATGCAATATTATTCACCTCATAAGTTGAACCACTGGACACAGGATGATTTTATCGGTTCCAAACCAGTTTAGATGTGTAAGGAGAGCACAGGAACATTTCATCTTTGCAGCATGAGGCGAAGATCAAATATATTTAAAAACAAACAAACAAAAAACAGTTATGGGGACTTAAAACTGGCAAAGGCATTACTTTAAAGCTTATAGACATGACGTTAATAGATGTAATTTTAGGTCCCTTTGAATCTGAGTGAGACGACCAGTGTTTCTTTGACGCAGTGACAGAGTGAGATGTCACACAGTCATGTTTCCTCTGCAGAGAAACAAGGTCCCATTTAAAGCCCCCCACCCCCCGGCGAGCTGCGACGTCACAGATCCTGGTCACGTCACTGTTCAAATATTGAACGATCAAAAAAATAAAAATATAAATTAAATTAACACATGCACATTGCATAACTGACTGACTCCAAGCCGGCAGCTAAACATCATTTTTAAAAGAACAAGCGTCCACTCCACTGCTTTACAAAACAACGTGATCCACACTTTATTATTTTCATTATTATTAATATCGTCATATACACAAAACATTCATCTGGAACAAAATGGCTCAAGTTGAAAAGACAGTTTGGATATCACTATGATGTTCCCATAATATTGCTGTTGAGACTTTACAGTGTGTATGTGGTCCTCAGGTTAAGTTAACTGTGCATTATGGGTTATTTCTTAAAGCTCCTACTACATCACAACAATGATCCTGCGGTTCTCCTTCAGACATAAAATGGCTCTGAGTATTTACACTTTCTTCATTATTCCATAAGCTATAGACATTTCCCATCCACCACCCCAATATCAGTATAGTTTTACTTTTAAAATATATTCTTATCATAGAACTGCTATAGTTTTTTTGTTTTGTTTTTGTTTTTTTAATTTCCCACCGGCTCCTCGACTGCATTATAAAAAATAAGACAGTAATTACAAAGAAATCGAGAGACAGTTTTTCCACTTCCCCCTTCATCTCACTGCTACATTCAGATCACAGGTCAGATCATAAGCACTTCAGCAGGAAAAAGTTACAGAAAGCTCCCCGGGGACAGTCGCACATCTTCCCGATCCGAGCGCCTTTCCTCACGGCGCACTGCTCCCCGACATCACACTGACAGAGGGAGGGAGAGGCGACAAGAGGGTTGATTCATTACTTACTACCTGCTGCGACATCATTATCAATACAGTATCAATAAATGGAATATATCTAAAAAGTGTGCAGTACCGTGGGCACTTGGCCAAATTTCTTCTCCCACAGAGGCAGACGTTTAGCCTGCAGCTTCTCCAGAACTTCCTGGAGAGCTCCGAGCTGCCAGGGAAACACACGAAAACAGCAAACGTGCTCAATAAAAGTGCATTTGTTTTTTGTTAAGTTCTTATCAAAGGATATAAAGCCTACAATTAGAAAATATGAATCAATGGATGTGATATGATTAATTAAGAAAATGCAAACGACTAAAAATCAATAGTCTATTGGTAATGGGCAAAGAGATGGAGGTAAACATTTCCCACAGACAGCAAACAAACACAAAAATGAAAAATATTTTGAAGCAAAAATGATATTTTGTTTAAAATTGCACAAAAATATTGCATAAAGTGATAAATACGTGATTAATCGCACCAGCTATAAAGTTGATAACACTGGGAAAATGTTAAATGCATGCATTTCTGAATGGATCGGCTCATTTTAATGTGACATTCAAACTGAACGACATGCAAAAGACATTAAATCAGTCCAAAGTGATCTGGTGGACTGGTGAAACTCGGAGAAAATAATTTGAAAGTTGCTGGATGTTAAGTCGAGAGGTGGATCTTACCAGCTGCTTCTCGCTGGTCAGGTTCGGACCTTTGGGGTAAAAGTCCCGCAGGGCTCGGGGGCTCAGCTCCTCCTCGGACTCTCCGTCCAGCAGCTCGGCTCCAGCGGCGCCGGAGAGCAGCAGCAATGCGCAGAGGAGCGCCCCGCTGAGCAGCCTGGAGCTCTGCATGGTCCTGATGTGCGACAGCATGTGGCCCGTTCCCCGTCTCAAATAGTGGCTCAGCTCGCGCCAAACACCTTTTTATCTGACTCCTGCCATCTGCTCGCTCCACCTTATCCTTTGATTTTTTTTTTCTTTTTGTCATGCGTAACAGCTGCCTTGGGTGAGTCATCCCGTTAAAAGTTGCTGGGCAAAATATGCTTCAAAAAGTCAACAACAGTCAGCAGCGTTGTTACTGTCAGAGTAATAGATTACTCGTTACACTGTGTTTTCAGTTGGATTTGATAAGCATAGGGGGATTAGCTGATTCGATTTTTTTCATGTCTGCAACTGTAATTCCTGTCATTATTATAGGTTTATTTCATTCTTGACAAACTCATATTCTCAATCACCCACTGTGTTACAGTCCCAAGGAATCAATTTAACTTTAATAACAGCAAGGATGTGCTTCTCTCAGCCAGCAAGTCTGGGAACACAGCTTGATTCAGTATTCCATGTAGATCAGCAGGAACTTACAATATATCACTTTTCCATTATTACCTCAGAATGAGCCTCTCCTGCATTTACTGGGTGACTCAGTCAGTTTAGTTCACCTGTAAATGCTTAGGAGAAACAAACAAACAAACTGAGCTAACATTTAATCTTCGTGTTATTCTCTTATCTGTTAGGCTATTTGTAACAAGAGAAAGAAAGAAAGAAAGAAAGAAAGAAAGAAAGAAAGAAAGAAAGAAAGAAAGAAAGAAAGAAAGAAATGCCAAGCAGCAGGATCCTTATGAGAGGTTTTAGTATATATTTTATTTTATGTTATTTTAAAGTTGGTTTGACTTCATGAATTTATCTTTATCTGATGTGCAGGGACTGCATGTCTAAATGACTGACAGATTTCTGATTACCAGCTGTAATCAAGCCCTTATTAGAAGGGAAGGGGGTGATCTGTCAAACCACTAAAGTCCTGAAGTCATTTCTCTAGTGGCTGTCCTCATTTAGTAGCAAACACTTATTATAATCATATTTTTACACACAATGCTCAGATTTTGTTTACTAAAACAAAAAAATTAATGTAATCACTATTAGTAGCATCATAATCAACCTGTAAATGAAAGAATTCAGTGCTCTGCACTCATTATCAGGGTAGATTATGTCAGTAAACAGAAGCAGGAAGAGTTGAAAATGACTACAGCAAAGCAAATGCAGTTTATTTTGACATAGAAATGTCATCGGCTTCACATAATGCACTTTGACTCTGCTTTTAACCAAATGCGCTCTGCAGCCTGCAGCCCAATATGATATCATTTTACGTATTATACAACCAACTGTAACGGTGCAGAGGATGGATGTTTACACACAATGTGGACGTATTGTGGCTCGTATACTCTCTTCATAATGCTGTGCTTGAGTTGTCCCGCTTCACCACAGTGATCGCTGGTTTGAGAGCTGCCTGTTTTCGGATCCATGCGCAGAGACGGAGGAGCAGGAGGCTTTGATTGTGCTCTAGGCTGCATGACTCATGTCTCTCTCCTCCCACTTTTAATGACTGAGATGCCAATTTAACATTCATTCACAACAACCAGACTATTTCATTCACAACCACAAGTTCATTAGTTTCTGTACCGTGTCTCTGACAGTGGTCTGCCAGAGCCACTTCCACACTCTGATTGGTGTCTCTGCAGCTGTTGGTGTAACGTTGAGGGCATGAGGTGATTTAGCTCTATCTTCCTTTACCCAAGCTTGAATAACAAGCATTTTGCGAAACAGATTATATATAGAGTTGGTTGGCTGACTCAACACTAGCACTATTATATAGCAATAGAATATACACGACTTCTTACAAAAAAACAACAATCCAAAAAACATGGAAGCCAGAATGACAATCCTGGGCTGAGAAAAACAATCAGAGGAAGCTTCTTAATGTTTCTACAGTTTGTTTTAAACCTCTGTTCACAGGATTTATACTACTTAGACTTACTGTAGATTGTAAATAAAGACCTCACAGTTGCTTTGCTGTCGCCATCTTGACCTGACTCCACCAAACTCCTGACTAATCCAAAAATAGGCACGGCGGATGGCCATGGGAATTATGCTGAACTTCAAAATTTAATGAAATTCAGACAAGCGAGTTGATAAGAATTCACCCCCAGTGCTGTTCACATAGTTATTCAGTGGTTTATCAGAGCTTACTTTGAGAAACTAGCCAAACTAAATCTCACTATTTTTAAAGTTTCGGAGTTGGATGCTGTTTTAATAACTTTTAAGTCCTTTTAACTGATCAACAATGGGCTTGATTTGTGCTCATGTTCACTGTTTAGTACATTCACTGAACCTGCACCGTTCCCTCGCAGTGAAAGGATCTGACACAATCATAGGGGCCGCTGACTATTGCTGAAATTTGTTCAGTCTTTTCCATTGTTCTGCTCAGCTGAACTGAGAACAAGTACAGACTCACTGCTCTCAACACTTCCTTCACATGCCGGACTGCAGCCTGTATGCTGAGTAATGCAGAGCAGAGCAATGGAGACTTGGAGCTCCTCACCTGACTCCTCCATGTCAGACAGCAGACTCAGTTGTTTTGCACCTTGAGTGAAATACTTAAAGGGACAACGAGGAGTTTTGGAAAGCGAAGCGTTTTCACACTACGTTTATGAACCTCCGCGCACACTGTAAAATTCTTTGACCGGTGCAAGACAGACTCATGTTTTCATTCATCAAGAATTAAAGTCAGAGGTTCGAAGACGATCACATACCGTCGTAGTTCCGACCATAAACGGCGATTCGGCGGTGTTATTCTCATGACTCGCTGCGAAACCGAAAGTAAGGAAACGCTGGTCGGCTCGCCCAGCATTTCCACCACCACTAATAATAACAAAATAACGATAGAGACAAAACGATATATTTATCGAAAATGGGCCCATTAAAGGACAATTCCGGGCGAATTCAACTCTGGGGTGTATTTTCATATCATTTTAGGTCTAAAAGAATGAATCTGAAGATTTTCAGTTTAATCGCTCCTGTTTTGCGGTAGTTGCGTATGTCCGCGCATCGCCACGGCAGCAATGAATGGGAGTGGATGTAAGTTCCGCTGTTTAGGCTGTTTACAGCCCTCAAAGCCGCAATTTTTTTCCACAGACAGCGTCAGATGGCTACTCAAACATGCACCGAGAAGTTTATTTACTTCAAGCAAGCCGGCATGTTTGTAAAACTAGATCTAATTCAAAGTCTCCCGGAGTCTCGCGCGAGACCCAGTTGCCGTGCGCGGTGTGTTCACATGCAGTGGGAAAAGCTCCCGTTTGTGTCATAAACACAGGAATATCAACTCTTTACTTGCTTCAAGTAAAAAAAACTTCTCGGCGCATGTTTGAGTAGCCACCTGACGCTGTCTGTGGAAAAAAATGTACACTTGAAGCAAGTCAAGAGTTGATATTCCTGTGTTTATGACACAAGCGGTAGCTCCGACTGCGCCTGAATACACCAGCACTGCAACTTCGGGCTCGCGCGAGACTCCGGGAGACTTTGAATTAGATCTAGTTTTACAAACATGCCGGCTTGCTTGAAGTAAATAAACTTCTCGGTGCATGTTTGAGTAGCCATCTGATGCTGTCTGTGGAAAAAAATTGCGGCTTTGAGGGCTGGAAACAGCCTAAACAGCGGAACTTACATCCACTCCCATTCATTGCTGCCGTGGCGATGCGGGGACAGATGCAACTACCGCAAAACAGGAGCGATTAAACTGAAAATCTTCAGATTCATTCTTTTAGACCTAAAATGATATGAAAATACACCCCAGAGTTGAATTCGCCCGGAATTGTCCTTTAACAAGCGTGGGTAACGCAGATTCATCCACATTAACGTGAGACTTTTTTATAACCAAATAGAAACTCCTCGTTGTCCCTTTAAATCTTCTGCAGGTTATAGTTTATCTCTGAAAACCTTCCCTGATACAATGTGTTGGGTTTGTTCGCTTGAATATTCACTGTGTCTCTGTGAGGAACCAGAGTCAGTTACCTCCACCTGTTGCTCCATCGACAAGGGGGGTGAACTGTTTACTGAGAATGGCAGAGAGATAGAAGCAGCAATAACAGGTGTTTGTATGTATGTGTGAAATCTATCTATCTAATATCATCTCTGTGTTTGTTCACAGAGTAATTTTACTGTTGTTATTTCTGTCTGATCTGGACAAACAACATCTATTACATATCTTTTCCTGGTAGAGGGATCTGTCCTTAGCTGCTCCTCTTCTGGAGGTTTCTTCCTTATCAGCCTGGATTGTGATGTGGCACAAGGGATGGAAGTGTTGGTCTGTTGCCTGGTCAGAAATGTCTGTCTAAGTATTGGATGGGTTATCATGACATCTTGTACGGACACTTTGAGATGAACCCAGCTGACTTTCCCCCTGATCGTCTGTCATTTTGTATAAAATGACAGAAGTGGGTCTACATACAGATCAATTGATGTCACTAGACAACAGACAATAGCTTTATTTTTGGAGGAGGCGTGAACTCTCTGAGTGTCTTTACATGGTACCAATAAAAGATTGCCCAGTGAGTCATGTTAGCTCCTCTCGAGTAGCTTCAATGGATTGGATTGGATTGGATTGTCACCCATCCCATATAATACCGTACTGTATCTGAAAATAGAAGGCCAAGGTGTATCCCACCTTGATACACGAGTAACAATACTTTTAGCCTAACAGTTGCTTGGAAAAGTCAATCATTTTTAGAAGATATTCATGTGTTGTTAGATTGGCCCAAATGCTTCTGGTCACCAGTCACCTGTGGTAACTATTCTTGATTCTGTGGCTGAAAGAAGCACTGAGAAGTGTAGCCCCGCCTCCAACCTTTTTTAATGGGGATGATATTATCCAATCATTTGGGTTTTTTAAGTTTATATTAACTTTTCAACCCAGGTCTATTCAGATTCCACTTTAATGAATTTAGAGTTTTAATTGATTGTTGTATTGCTTCTATATTGACCTTTTATCTTTTGGGTATTTTTATAGGTGGAGCCTTGAGCACTTATTAGCTTTTTTTGGGGGGGGGGGGTTGTTTATACTGCATGCATGGTGTTTCATGTATCCTGAGGTCTATGTACACGACGTGGATGAATAACTCACTGCAGAGCAAATCTGCCTATGGGCAAGAATAAAGTAAATCTGAACCTGAACCTGAACCTGATGCACCAAGCCACCAGAATAAAGCAATATGACATCTGTATCGAGCTTTTACAAAGAGTGTGAGAACGATATAATGTATGGCACACCATCTGCAGTGCATGAATTATATGTAGGTACTGGCCAGTCAGTCTCATTTATGGATAATCGGTTTTGTTGCATCTACACTCTGTTAATGAGCTAAAAGAGAGGAAATCTCATCTATACGTAGGCTACAAGGCATTTTGTTGAGGCGGTCATCAGTTCTGTTCTCAAATTGTTTACTTTTATCTCTAAATGTCAAGTTTATATTTGATATTTTGACTTTTTTCCATTCTGGACAAAATTGAAATAAAAGCTTCATTGTTCGATTTTTTTCTTGACATTTAGACTTAGAAAAAAAATCTTCCTCCACTTGATTTTTTTCTCATCTATAGCCCCAATAGATAGCCGTGCTTTTAATGAAGACTGCAGCAGCAAGTCTGTGGGGATTTAGGGCTGAGTATTGTCGCCCATTGAATCGATGAGGGGAGGAGGTCAACTCACCATCCTTCATTTAGTTTTCTATTTTAGTATTCCTCATTTAGTGTTTTGGTGATGGTGATGGAGAGTGATGTCCACACCGCTCTGAAATAATCTCGTCGTCACGACCCCTCTTGTGTGGAAGCATTTGTTATGTTTCACTGTATGTTCAGTTTTTCTCCTTTTAATTTTGGAAAATTAGTCTTCGTGGTGCCCTTATCAGAACAATCAGTCTAACACTGCCCGTAATGTATCCCCACTGTGTACACTTGGTAAATTAATTGACACCCTTTCTAATGAGTTCTTTGTTTCCAATATCCTCAACAAGCATCTAATCTAGGTGTGTGGACATTCCCCATGTCGAACATAAAGTGCTGGGCTCTCATTACATTCTTTTTTCCCCTATCTGGTCCCTTCCCGTCCATGTCTCCAGTATCAGATAAAAGCCTATTATGACAGCCTCATATTTCCAAAATGCCAACTTTTCAGCAACTAAAAATGGCCTAGTTGCTTTCAGTTTGACCATCGTGCTTTTCTTTTGACATCCCACAAAAGAATGATGGTATTTTTTGAAGCCACGTAAAAGGAGGGGTTGTGATGAGATTAATGATAGCAGTAATTTGTTAAGGTAGGTGATAGATCAACTGGAGTAGGTTTTCAATTTACTATAGTTTGAGTAATTATTTTCTTCTTATATGAATAACAATCTATTATATAATACCTCTTCCTCTGTCATGTTGCAGCAGCTTATCTCAGAAGCATAATTACTCAGTATTCTGCCTCTTTCTTTGCTCCCTAAAAGCGAAGTTTGGGATCTGGGGTAAATTGCAAAATATATGTCAAAAGTAGAGTTGCAAAAAGAAAAGTGAGGGCAGACATACCGACAGAGGGAAAGAGAGGGGGAATCTCTATTTAGCGTGGCATCTTTTTTCAGAACCCAGCCTTAATTACACACGTGGATATGATTGCTGCTGAGCTGTCTTGTTAGCAAAGTAGTGTCTTCTTCAGAAAGCACCTCAAGTGGAGGTTTGGTGGAGGAGTGAAGGATGGAAAGAAGAAAGATGAGGTGAGCTAAGGGAATCACGTAAGAGCTATTCTGTAAATATCTCACCGTCTCTCTCTATCTCAGACACACACTTTAAATCAGTATGTCTTTCCAGTGCCGGTTTTTGATTGGTCTTCACACAGCATACCAGCCAGCCGGTTCCCAGAGAACCATCAGGGTCGAGTGTTAATTCCAGCTGTGACTCATCACTAATTGCTGTGTCTCCAGTCTCTCAAGCCATCAGTGTGAAATAAGACCATGATTAATGGGCATCATTACTGTACTGATGTCAGCCAAATGTGATATAAAGTGAAGTTTTTAAGAGACACACCGGGTCTCTGTGTCTTGACTCCACCGGTGGCTGTTGCCTCTAATTTCACGACTGAGTGAGTCATCGATGTAACTGTCGTCTGTGTGGACGCTGTCATGGGATCCTCATCTTCCTCAACTTGAACGACATCTAGTATTAGTCACATTATATTAATAGCAAGTCCTTCTTCAGAAAACTGCTTCCTCAGGATAACGTCATTGTAGCTGATTATTTCAAATGCATGAATGTGCAGAATCCTGCATAGATCTTTTCAACATTATAACATGAGCGTTTCATCACTTCAAGAGCTTTAACTTTGTGGAAAACAACAGCACATGCTGCAGGTGTGGGTCACAAGGCTTCTGTTTAGTGACTCCACTCAGTTGTTGCACATTTGAATGCAATAAAGTTGACTGATACCACATTGTATTAGGCAAAGGGTTTATTCACTCCAAAATACTTTATTTGTCCCTTCAAGGCAAGGACATTGCAAGCAAAGTACAGTGCATGCCTGTTGGACATATCTGTACAAAAACTACAACCACCAGAACAGAGTATTCCACTCCCAACCCTAGAAAACACTAATGCCTCCCCCCAACCACATGTCAAAATTAGCAGAATATAAAAAACAACCTAAGAATCAATTAAAAACAGTAACAGAGAAAGAAAGTGAATCACCGAAAGAAAGAATAATAATACAGGAAAGAAAGGAGTAAAAGGTTGATAACGTATGTAATTTTCTTTAAAGGCAACGTTAATTTTGAAATCCATTAACCTCTGCAATGACTTTTTCGGCCAACAAGTCTACTTCTTGAAATATTTGTTATGTTATTGTAACAGGCGGAAACTGCCTGTGTTGACTCTCAAACGCTACTCAGAGGAGCAAACCAGACACCAAGACACCAGAACTGTAAAAAAAAGCAGTCTCTTTATTTGCACAAAAATGGATAAAAAGTCTATGGTCTAGAGGAGGAAGGGGGGGGGGTTTAAAGGGCAAAGGTGAGTCAAAACCATCCAGGCAAGGGGGGCGGGGGGGGGGGGAGCAGGGTTGCAGGGTACGGGTCGGGTCTCTCTGTGTGTGTCTCTCTCTCTCTCTCTGTGTCTCCACTGGAGGTGTAGGGTCCAGTTCTTTTACTCTCAGTTGCTGCTTTTAGGGCTCCACTGTGACTCAGAATCAGCCAGAGGTTGCTACGGCCCGACTACACGATGATGGCATCCCATTAGGGCAACAGCACACAAAAATCCCAACGCTGGTGAAGGCAGGCAAAAACACACAAAAAGAAAACAGGTAAGGCAAATCACACTTAAGGTTGGGTCCCGCAACACTCCACTAGACAGCCAGGGCGATGGAGTGGGCACAGCAGTTCATTCTCATGAGCAGAGAGTAATGAGGTTGAGAGAGAGGCACTTAGCTCCGTACTGATCCTTTGTCTCCGTCCTGCTTCGGCTCCTCCAAGCTCCACCACATCTTCAGCTCCCAGTCCTCTCCACGACCAGCTCTGCTCCCCGTGTGTTCTGTGATCTGCCCCGGAATCCCATACCTGAAGGTATATAAAAACACACCCACACACAGCTTGTGGCCCAATCGTCACACAGTCTAGTCACTGCACACCTGCAGCACATCAGGTTTGATGGGTGAGTCAACGAGAGCTTGATTGCTTGTGTATTGATTGCAGCTGAGGGCGGCCATCTTGGTGCACCAGGTAAGTCCTCCCCTGGGACTCTGGAGGCGGCCATCTTGGGTACACCAGGTAAGTCTTCCCCTAGGAACCTCCCTCCCCCATACTTTGGTTCCCCATAGTCACCCCGTGACATCCTCCCCCACTAATTGGTTCTAGTCCCTAGAACTAGTATTTAGGACGCCCAGTTACCATACCTCTCGGGGGGCCTGCCTTGGGTGTCGCGTTGGGAGCGACGAGGCTGTGGTGGGGGGTCCCTCCCTTCTGCAGCTGGTTCAGGGCCCACAGGGATCAATGCCCATGCCATCGAAGGTCGTGGTAGGACATCTGGATTGGCCTGTCCCTCTCTTGTAGTTGTTGGACATCAAACAATTCATTACACAAGCCTTGTGAAAACAGGGTAACTTGAGAGCCAGTATCCACTAGGCATCTGACCTTTTTACCGTTTACATATACTTCTACAACAGGGCACTGGCCCACTAAAATGTCCTTGGGGAATGGCGAGGGGTCAGTTGGAGGGGTCCCGGCCACTTGACCCACAGTGGCCGGAGAAGCTAAAAACCCTCTTGAGATGCACGTCGAGGTGCACACTGCCTGCTGATGTGCCCTGCCTTACCACACCGGTTGCATATAGGCCTACCCTGGTCATCCCACTGGAACCTCGAACCAGAGGGTCGGCCTGGGTGTCGTTTCCACTCTCGTGCACCTTCTGAGTAGGACCTCTCACGGGGAACCGGCGGGTCAGACGGTCGGCTCCGCCGTAACTCGTCCAAGAGGGTCTTGGAAAGCTCAGCCATCTGCTCTTTCACGTCCTTCATTATTTCAGCACGGAGTTCCTGTTTCCAGTTGGCCGTGGGTAGGGGGGTGGGGCACTGGCACTGCTGGCGGCCATACATGTAGGCGGTTCAGTCGTCGTCTCTAGCTGGTCCAGCTCCAGGGCCAGGGCCTCCTTCCGGATGTCCTCAAAGGTCAAGTCCGGGTTTTGGCGAAGTTGTAGTCTCAGGCCTTGGCGGATTGGGCCATCACGAAGTCCCATAAGGAACTGGTCTCGCAATAACGTGTCTCCAGCACCGAGTCCGTGGTCCCTCCTCCCCTTCAATCGGATGAAGAGCTCTCGGATCTGTAACGAGAAAGAGCGAAGAGATTGTTTTGGCCCCTGCCTACAATTGAAGTACTGGGCCCTCAAAGAGGCTGTTGGGGTGTTATCGCCATAAAGCTCAGCCAAAAAATCAAAAACAGCTTTGGGGGTATTGCGCCTATCTTCTGGTGCAGCCTGGACCTCCCTCTTCGCCTCACCCTCTAGCGACCCAAGAACAAACTGCAGTTTCTGTGGCTCACTCAATCCTTGCAAGCCGGCCAAATAATTTGTTTGGGTTTTCCACTCCTGCAGGCTGAGCTCAGACCCAGGTCCTCCAAACCTTTGGGCCCACAGGGCTCCCATGAAAACAGGCATCACTTGGGGGCGTGGAACTGGTGCCTCGTCGTCAGACATATCGAGGAGTACTGGTCGCTCAAACTCAGAGTAGCAATCCTGCCGACAACGCCAAGTTGTAACAGGCGGAAACTGCCTGTGTTGACTCTCAAACGCTACTCAGAGGAGCAAACCAGACACCAAGACACCAGAACTGTAAAAAAAAGCAGTCTCTTTATTTGCACAAAAATGGATAAAAAGTCTATGGTCTAGAGGAGGAAGGGGGGGGTTTAAAGGGCAAAGGTGAGTCAAAACCATCCAGGCAAGGGGGGCGGGGGGGGGGGAGCAGGGTTGCAGGGTACGGGTCGGGTCTCTCTGTGTGTGTCTCTCTCTCTCTCTCTCTCTCTGTGTCTCCACTGGAGGTGTAGGGTCCAGTTCTTTTACTCTCAGTTGCTGCTTTTAGGGCTCCACTGTGACTCAGAATCAGCCAGAGGTTGCTACGGCCCGACTACACGATGATGGCATCCCATTAGGGCAACAGCACACAAAAATCCCAACGCTGGTGAAGGCAGGCAAAAACACACAAAAAGAAAACAGGTAAGGCAAATCACACTTAAGGTTGGGTCCCGCAACACTCCACTAGACAGCCAGGGCGATGGAGTGGGCACAGCAGTTCATTCTCATGAGCAGAGAGTAATGAGGTTGAGAGAGAGGCACTTAGCTCCGTACTGATCCTTTGTCTCCGTCCTGCTTCGGCTCCTCCAAGCTCCACCACATCTTCAGCTCCCAGTCCTCTCCACGACCAGCTCTGCTCCCCGTGTGTTCTGTGATCTGCCCCGGAATCCCATACCTGAAGGTATATAAAAACACACCCACACACAGCTTGTGGCCCAATCGTCACACAGTCTAGTCACTGCACACCTGCAGCACATCAGGTTTGATGGGTGAGTCAACGAGAGCTTGATTGCTTGTGTATTGATTGCAGCTGAGGGCGGCCATCTTGGTGCACCAGGTAAGTCCTCCCCTGGGACTCTGGAGGCGGCCATCTTGGGTACACCAGGTAAGTCTTCCCCTAGGAACCTCCCTCCCCCATACTTTGGTTCCCCATAGTCACCCCGTGACATTATTCTTATGTTATACTGGGTATAAACCCAATCAGAAGAGCTTTCTAAAGGTATTTGTATGGCTCACAGTACAATTTAAACTTGAAAACAATCTAAGATATATACAGTATACAGTATATACGTATATACATATATTTGTTTCAAATATATTTATCACAGTGGCCTGTCCATGAACACACAAGGGAAATTGAATCACATCCCTCATAACAGTAGCTTACAGCTCCTAAATTATAAGTTGTAACCAGTGGTTTTAAAAATGATTTATATATGATTTATTTTATATTTTTTTTTATAAATTTGGTATAAGCCATTTGTAGGAGCCATTTTGCTTTATTTTGGTGTTTTATTGTTGGCAGGTTTTTATTGTACGTAATGCACTACGGGTCACGGGGGGTTATTTAAACTGAGGACAATCAGTACCAGCTGTTGCTGGTCGATGGCAAACAGTTTTTGACCACGCTGATGTGTTGTTTGGTGTTGTGCCCGCCAGTCTAAGGAAAGAGGTATTTTTTGTGGTTTGTTACAATAAATGTTGTTTTTAGTACTGAAACCTCACTTTGGACACACTTTGTTTTAACTGCATATGCACGTATCCTGCATAGACCAGCCACCATGACCTATTTTTTATCATTGGGTCGGAAAGAAGGCGCTACACCATTATTATTAATACGATTGGCCAGTGTTCAATTTCTACTTGCTAACAGTACAGCCATACATGTTTGTAATCCATAAATAAATGCTTGAATTTTGGTCCAGCAACCATTTTCCAGAAGGTTTTGGTCTAATTAGTCAAAAGGAACTTTGAAACCATGCCTCAAAACTTCATGTACCTATATTTTTACATAGTGATAGTTCAGGCCGGGCAATTAACTGAGAAAGTATCAGAGATGCCCTATGTGTTCATAAAATCATGAAAAAAAATGCTGCCATATGTACAGTCATGTGGCTCCATCCCATCTAGCTAACGTTTGTCTGTTTTAGGCCTAGAGGTCACAAGTCAGGGGATCAACAGTCTGAGTCTGACTGATGATCTCTATTCTCTACAAGCCAGCAGACCACAGCTTGGATTAAACCCACAACTTTACTGCTGCGATCACTCTCACTGCTCTCCTTATGAAATCTTTGACTTAAGCAGACAGAGAGTAAAATCTTGTCCAAGGTTCATGAGTCTCTGTGTTTTGTTCGCAGCGAGGGTAAAATAGAGCGTGAGATTGATGGGCGGACTGATGCAGCATCAGCAATAACGTGGAGATAACGTGAGCATTGTACCGGACTGTTGTGGTGAAGAGGTAGCTGAGCTGGAAGATGAAACTTTTGATTCACCGGTCGATCTTTACTCCGACCCTCACCTGCGGTCATGAGCTTTGGGTAGTGACCGAAAGAATGAGACTGTAGATAGAAGCAAGGGAAATAGAGTTTCTCTGTGGGGCGCCTTGGCTTGACTGTAGAGATCAGGTGAGGACATCTGGAGGGAGCTCAGAATAGAGGCACTGCTTCTTCACTTTGAAATAAATCAGTTGAAGTGGTTTATGCATCTGAGGTGGATGCTTCCATCGATTGTTTTTCAAGAAACTGAACATGCTTAGGAGATTAGTGCAGTGGTTCCCAACCTTTTTTGGCTTGTGACCCCATTTTGACACCACAAATTCGACAGCGCGATCACATGATATTTTTGCTGCATTTTATTTGAACTTCAGTTGTTTAAGATTGTGTGTGGTGTTTTTAATCATAGTTTTAAAAAGAATAAAAAACACATGTACTGGGCATGTCCTTCTTTAGATAACTTTTGGACATCGATCTTCCATGCTTTATCAGAAATCCTTCCTCATCGAATTGAACCCAATCCCTTGACTGGCATTTTTGGCATTGCTCTAGATTTGAATTTACCTAAAGTTATGCTCAACTTTCTGGCTTTTGCCTCTTTACTAGCCCGACAATCTATTTCACTCAAGTGGAAGGACCCAGCTCCTCCTTCCTATTCACACTGGCTCAGAGACATGATATCCTGCATGAATCAAGAGAAGATTAGATACACTATTCGGGGATCAGAGAACAAATTCTACAAGATATGGCGCCCCTTTTTGGTATTCTATGAGGAACCTTCAACAATAATTTCTGTGTAGCCCCCCCTTTGTTAAAGCAGATATCAGTGGAATGTTTTTGTTAATATAAGTCCTAAATAGTCCTATTTTCCGTCAGCAATCACTTACATGAAGTATTTCAGCCTAAACACGAGTCTCTCCGTCACTCTGCTCTGCTGTAACCCGAGGAGAAAATTTTCCTTGTGGGATACAAGTGTTATCCAATGAGGGGAGAGAACGGCATGAAGGGCTGTGTGTGCAGCCAAGGGATGCGCGTGAATGTGGTGACGTAGCACGAGGACCAATTGATGCCTGACAAGGGCGGGGGCTGCTAACTCATGGTGCGTTCAAGGAAACTCGTACTTTGTGTTTTTCCTTCCTGTGAAGTCATACCAGTTCGATCTGGTACGAGTTCACGGGTCGGAAGTTACGAGTGGCCGTTATAGGGAACTTTCACAGACAACAGGACGGTAAAAACACGAGCTACGGGTTACCTGGAACGCTACCAAGTCGTAGTTGTGACTTGAAGCTGTAACTTACGGTTTCAAAAGCCTGCCTTGAACGCAGCATTAGCCGAAACGGCCGTGCCACTGATATCTGCTTTTATTTTATTTTATT